>NC_092374.1:91662717-91809175 GCF_030028105.1 Mobula birostris
CTGCCTGGAGGGAGGCAAGCCTGTAAGCACCAGGCAAATCCAGGACAAAAGGCTCAAACCTTTCCAATATGGCGCTGCGCAGATTGTGGGCTACAACCTGAACCCAGAGTTCGACGCCGACACCAGGGAGAAGTGCTTTCGCATGGTCCTGCCTGAACTCCAATACAAAGACCTGCTGGATGCAAAGTTCTTTCCCACGGCTCCCAGTGGGAAAACCACTCAGGCATCGCCGGCCCACGTTTGAGACATTAACACAAAAGATTATAGACCCAAAGCCTTTGTTTATCAGGGAAGTACAGTGCTGTGCAAAAGTGTTAGGCACATTCTGTACATATAACTGGGGTACCTAAGACTTTTGCACAGCACTGCATTTGTCAAAGTGGAGTAGAGAGTGAGTCTGTAAATCTGGCGGGAGCAAAGAGTGTTGGGAATGGTGAGGGTGGAGCGCCCCGGGAGGGGTGTGGGTCGGGTGGTAGAGAAGGAGTGCGGGGCTGAGTGCAGACGCACCCAGACCTGAGACCCCAGGCAAGGTCATTTATTCCAAACAATTGGTTTATTGATCATTACAGAATGTATCTCCAGTGCTTCACGCTCCGTCCCCTCTCCCTTCCCCTTTTCCCAACCATGATTCCCCTCTCCCTGACCCCTTCCCACTTTCAGTCCACAATAGAGACCCAGATCAGAATCAGGTTTATCATCACTCACATAGGTCATGTAATGTGTTTTTTTTGTGACAGCAGTAGAGCACAATACATAAAATTACTACAGTACTGTGCAGAAGTCTTGGGCAGCCTAGCTGTGTAGTATATATGCCACAGTACTGCAGATTCCAAATTATTATCTATTTATGTCAAGGTTAGATCTACATTGCAATACAATGGGTGCGGTTAATAACTTTGTGGTTTCTACATTCCATTTCCTGAAATCTTGGTTGCAGTTTTCGTATGGGAATATTTTTATCCTGTCAGTGTTCAAAAATACAGAATAGTCACAAAGTCAACATAAAGTTTACTGTCTTCTGCACGAGTCCACGTTTGCACAGGTGCAATGAAAAGTTAACCGCAGCATCATAACAAGGATCAATTTTATTCAGCATACACATTTACATGTATTAGGAATTTGCTGTGCTACATCGGTGTGATATGCAAAAAAAAACACCGACATTCAAGAATTATATCAATGTAAGATAGAGGTTAAAGTTTAAAGTACAGGTATGTACAGATACACAGTATAAGAAACATTCACAAGAAAACATGAATTATAATATATAAAATTTTAAATTAATTAACATAAATTATACACAATTTTTACAAGAAAGAACACAATTAGAACAGAAATAACCTAGTGTGAAGTGGTCACAGTGTTACTAAACTGCAGTGCAATGTTCAAAGTACATTTATTATCTAAATATGTATAAATTATACAACTTGAGCTTTGTCTGCTTATCAGCAGCCACAAAACAAGAAACCCAAAAAAACCCATTTAAATAAAAGACCAACAAACACCCAATGCACAGAGACACAATAAAACATACAGAGCGTGCAGACAATAAAAGCAAGCAACAGCATTCAGAACAAAAGTGAGTGCATAGACATGAAGCCTGGAGCAGGCTAATAACCTCAGCCTCTGTTCATCACACAATGGTGGGGGTGGGGGGGTGCAAATCATTGCAGAGTTTGGAGACACGAAGCCCAGAGCAGCCACACAGCCACGGAGAGAGGAGTGAACCTTGCGGACAGTGAGCAGAAGCGGCTCGACCTATTGCCTCTGGTCCCGACACCCTGCCTTTTCAATCCATCCAGCCGGCCGTTTAACTTGTCCAAACGCTGGGTAATGCCCACAGTAGGACCCAGACCCTGTCGCATCGATACTCTCTGGGCCTGGATTCGTGAATAGGAACCAAATGGTTCTAAAGAAGAGGCTTTTCTTGGACCTGGTGGTGTGGGAATTCAGACTTCAATAAAGTCTAATATCCAATGAATTAATAATAGGGTGCGGTAGCGCGGTGGTTCTTGGGCTTGGGAAGCACATGAAGTGTAAAGAGTCGCTACCACATGCTGAATCCTTCCTCGGGAGTTTGCCTCCACTGGCACCCTGCTTCACAGGGCTTCCAGCTCATTTCCGGACCTCCCAGTTTGGACACACCGAGGATGTCAGCTACCTGCATTACCATCTGGGTAGGCTCCAATCTGATGGCATAAGCATCGTTTTCTTTAACTTCCAGTATTTTCTCCACCTCTCCTTCTCTCTTTTCCCATTCTAGCTCCCCTCTTACCCCTTCTCTCCTTCTCACCTGCTCATCACCTCCCTCAAATACTCCTCCTTCCCTTCCTCCCCAGAGTCCAACATCCTCTCCTATAAAATTCCTTCTCCTTCAGCTCTCTACCTCTTTCACCTCACCTCTTAACTTCTTACTTCATCCCCCTCCCTCACTAAGCACATCTTTCCCTCTCCACCCCTCTCCGCTTTCCGCAGGGTTCGTTTCCTCCACGACTCCCTGGTCCACACGTCCCTCCCCACGGATCTCCCACCCGGCACTTATCCCCATAAGCGTAAGTGATACACCTGTCCCTACATCTCCTCTCTTGCCACCATTCAGGGCCCCAAACAGTCCTTTCAGGTGAGCCAACACTTCATTTGTGAGTCTGTTGGGGTCATCTATTGCATCCGGTGCTCCCGGTGCGGCCTCCTCTACATCGGTGAAACCCGATGCAGATTGGGGGACCGCTTCGTCAAGCACCTCCACTCCGTCCGCCACAACAGACAGGATCTCCCGGTAGCCACCCACTTCAACTCTGCTTCCCACTCCCATTCAGATATGTCCATACATGGCGTCCTCTACTGCCATGATGAGGCTAAACTCAGGTTGGAGCAGCAACTCCTCATATACCATCTGGGTAGTCTCCAGCCCCTTGGCATGAACATTGAATTCTCTAACTTCCGGTAATTCCCTCCCCCTCCCTTCCCTCATCCCAGTTTCACTCTGCCCCCTCCCCCCGCTGCCTATCACCTCCCTCATGGTTCCGTCTCCTTCTACTACCCATTGTGTTTTCTGCTATTCCTCCTTCACCTTTCCTGCCTATCACCTCCCTGCTTCCCCTCCCTCACCCCTTTATCTTTCCCCTTACTGGTTTTTCACCTGGAACCTACCAGCCTTCTCCTTCCCACCCTCCCCCCACCTTCTTTATAGGGCCTCTGCCCCTTCCTTCTACAGTCCTGACGAAGGGTTCCAGCCCGAAACGTTGACTCATCATTTCCACGGATGCTGCCCGACCTGCTGAGTTCCTCCAGCGTGTTGTGAGTGTTGCATTGGAAAAATCACTCTACTCTATCTGGACCTTTCAATATTTGGTAAGTTTCAATAAGATTTCTAGCGATTACAGCCCCAGAGCCATCAAATGCTCCTCGTACGTTATCCCTTTCACTTACCAGTTCATTCCCACGAACCTCCTCTGTCTCACAACATTCCAAATGTAGTGCTTATAAAACCTAAGCATTACATCCTTGCTTTTATATTCTAGTCCTCTGGAATAGAACATTACATTTCATTTACCTTCCTTACTACTGACTCAACCTGCAAATTAACTAAGAGGAAATCTTGCACAAGGACTCCCAGTCCCATATCAGGGAGGGAGTTCTGGAGCGCAACTGGTGGGAGGAATGTGTGGATGATGAACAGATAAAGAAAAGGAAAGAGGGAGGCAAAGGAAAAAGATAGGGTGAAGGGGCCAAGAGTGTGAGGAAAGAAGAAATAAAAGGGAAATAATAGAAGGTTCCTTAAGGTTGTTATAGCCATAGTTGGTAATGAGGACAAGCTCCCACTACCTATTAAATGCTCCCAATGGTGTGCGTCTCGAAGAGCCTCTGACAGCCAAGTCCAGCTCCTGCCCTTTATGTGTGACTTAGCTACTAATCCTGGTAGGACCATTTCTACAGACAGGAGAAGGGGCAAAGGCGGGTTACTGGTACCTTAAGACCAGTTGCTTCGGGCAGGTTGGGCTTGTCAGCCATGCTTGGCCGCTCATCTAGGAGAAGGAAAACTCTGATCTCAAACCTCCGCTGCCTTGCAGCTATACCCACTCATGGAAAAAGCTTTGGGAGTCAATCCCAAGGGAAAAGTACAGAGCTGGAGTCCCTAAGCCTGTCCTATGTTGACTTCAGCACTGACTGGAAACACCTGTGATACCACTGGTGCCAAACCGTATCGGTCTCCGCCGATATTCAGATGTGTGGAGAGGGGCAGCTTGCTCTGGCTTGCGTATGACGTAAACAGTTGGGACACAACATCCATGGTTGACCCTGACCCACACAGGGACTCAATACGGGGAGGTCTTCGCCCCAAGCTCCACCACCCTCTTTTATCAGATCCCATCTTCTTCAGCCCTTCCACCTGCCAGCTCTGACAATATTTTCTCCATCATCTAAGTCAAAGATCAAATTAAGTTCATTATCAAACTGCACTCAGTGGCCATTTTATTCAGCTCAGGAGTGGAACACTGTGGTCTTCTGCTGCTGTAGCCCATCCACTTTAAAGTTTGACGTGTTGTGCACTCGGCGGTGATCTTCTGCACACCACTGTTGCCAGACCTCCGTCGGTCTGGCTGGACCATGGACGTTGCATGCTAGCTGCCTAGGTATGCAAGCCAGGGCAATACAACGTGGAGAGCAAGCTATCGCCGGTGTAGCAAGCTGCCCCTCTCCACGCTCCTGGTGAACCCAGATGAATGGTAGAGACCTGCGCAGCTCGGTACCTGCAGCATCACAGAGGCTTCCAGTCAGTGTTGAACTCAATGTGGTACTGCCTTGGGGACTCCAGCTTTGGATTTTTCTCTCAAGGTTTACTCCCGAGGTCTTCCCCATGAGTGGGTAATGCCACAGGGCAACAGACGTTTGAGATCAGAGCTTTCCTTCTCCTAGATGAGCTGCCAACCACGGCTGATGAGCCCCACCTCCTCAGCTACTACTATTGTAACTGTGGTTATTCCTCAGCTTGAACCAGTCGGGCCTTTCCCCTTTGACCTCTCTCACCCAAAGAACTGCCACTCATTGGACATTTTATTGTTTTTCCAACCACTGTCTGTAGACTCTGGAGACTGTTGTGTGTGAAAATCCCAGGAGATCAGCAGTTCCTGAGATACAGTGCTGTGCACGTCTTAGGCATATATATACAGAAATATAGTTAGGGTGCCTAAGACTTCTGCACTGTACTGTATTTGCCAATGTGGAGTGGAGAGCCAGTCTGTAAATCTGGCGGGAGCAAAGGATGTTGGGAATGGTAAGGATGGAACGCAATGGGAGGGGTGTAGGACAGGTGGCAGGAGCAGAGGGTGGGGGTGGTGTGGGTAACAGACACACCCAGCCCTGAGACACCAGGCAAGGTCATTTGATTCCAATCAATTGGTTTATTCATCATTACAGAATGTCTCTCTGGTACTTCCCATTCCCTCCCCACTTTCCAAGCCATGATTCTCCTCTCCCTGCCCCCTTCCCACTCTCAGTCCATAACAGAGACCCAGATCAGAATCGGGTGTATTTATTTAATGAGATACAGTACAGAACAGCCCCTCCCAGCCCTTCGAGTCAAGCTGCCCAGCAATCCCCCGATTAACCCTAGCCTAATCACAGAACAATTTACAATGACCAATTTATCTACCAACTGGTACATCTTTGGGCTGTGGGAGGAAACCGGAGCACCCAGGGGAAACCCATGCAGTCACGGGGAGAACATACAAACTCCTTACTGACACTGTGGGAATTGAACCTGTATTGTAAATTGTCATGATAACCATCAGATATGGAATGAAATTTGTTTTTTTTATAGCAGCAGTACCGAACCTCATGACCATGTCTGTATGCTCTTATGCACTGAGTTGCTGGCAAATGATGAGCTGATAAGATATTTGCATTAATGAGCAGGCATAGCTACTAAAGTGGCCACTGAGTGTATGTTGCCATATGAGATTCATTTCCTTGCAGATATACAGTATCTGTACAGGAAAATCAGGAAATACAATGTAATTTATGAAAATCTATGCATAAATGAGGGCTGACAAATAATCAATGTGCAAGAGAAGCAAAATTATGCAAATAAAAAATAAATAATATTGAGGACATGAGCTTATACCTGAAAGTGAGTCTATAGATTGTAGAATCAGTTTAGAGTTGAGGTGAGTGAAGTTATCGATACCAGTTCAGGAGCCTGATGGTTATAAGGTTATAACTGTCCTGAACCTGGTGGTATGGGACCTAAACCTCTGTACCTCCTGCCCAATTGTAGTAGTGTCACAATGGTAGCAGACCCAAATGCAAGACACAGACACTGAAGTACAAGGAACAGGACTTGAATAGAGTAGGGACGTGACAGGACACAGACAAGGAGCAGGGACAAGAATGCAGAATAGGGCTTGGACCCCGAGCCAGAGACTGGACATGGACCCAGAACCTGGGTCTTGCCTCGGGCTCGGACCCGGGCCCCAGAACCAGGCATGGACATGACATGACTGCAGGACTGGAGGCTGGGGTCTTGAGGCTTGAGGCTTGGAGACATGCTAGGGGCCTTCAGGCTTGATTGAGACTTGGAGACAGGCGAGGGTCTTGAGGCTTGAGGCTTGGAGACAGGCTAGGGTCTTGTGGCTAGAGCTCGGAGACAGGCTTGGGGTCTTGAGGCTTGAGGCTGGGGTCTTGGTCTTGAGGTTTGTGGCTGGGGTCTGGGTCTTGGTCTTGAGGCTTGAGGCTGGGGTCTTAAGTCTTGGGTACTTCGAGGCTTCGGTATGGACTCCGAGCCAGAGACTGGGCAAGGACACAGAACCTGGGACCTGACTTGGGCTCGGACTCCAGAACTAGGTGAGGACAAGACGAGGCTACAGGACTGGACATGGCTTGGGTGAGGAACTCCTGGGTAGGGCGAGACACAAGGACAGGTAAAGGCACATGGACAAGACTCAGATAGGGCTGGACTAGGCACGGACTGGACGAGGGCCTTCAGGAGCACAGAGCCTTGGACTGAAAGAGACAGGAGCACGGAACACAGAGCTGGGATCCCTCCTTGGGAACAGGATGTAGGGCCTGGACTCATACACAGAACACTGAACATGAAGAGACGGATCCCAACACAAGGTAGTGGTAAATGGCCGGACCCATCTAGCGAAGGTGAGGACACAGAGACAGTTCCCAACACTAGGTAGCGGCAAATGGCCAGACCTACCCAGCGAAGGTGTGGACACAGAGAGACAATTCCACACAACGAAAGATAGTTCCTTATCTTGACCTAACCAGGCTCCGGTCTTGCTCCGGCGGTAAAACTTCAGCGATATAGGCAGGGTATACAGGTGGGGTATCCAGGCTAGGTGAGCAGGCAGAGATTCAGGCAAGGTGTCCCGGCAGAGAGTCAGGCGAGCTATCCTGGCAGAGAGTCAGGCGAGCTGTCCTGGCAGAGAGTCAGGCGAGGCGGGGGGGAAGACAAGGAGGGGAACAGAACAGTCCAGCCGGGAATCCCTGGTTTGCAGAGGTATTTATGTCTCAGCCCCAAAACGAGAAACATATGCCTGCAACAGAAACTGGGGAAAATCAAAAACCCCAAAACAAGGAACCATGGGCCAGACAGTGAACCGGAACATGGACTTCACGGACCGGACCATGACAGTACCCCTGCCCTGCCCCCCATTGGAGCCTCCTGGCGACCCAAAAGGCTTTCCCAGACTATGGACGACACAGGCGGGTGGGGGTGACATTGAACAGGAGAGAACCAGGAAGGCAAGAGTAAAACAACAGTGTCTGTGTCGCTGGGTCCAAGTCTGGCTGGGCTGTTCTGTCACAATGGGGGCACTGGTAGTGGACCTAAATGCAAGACACAGACACTGAAGTACAGGGAACAGGACTTGAATAGAGTAGGGACGTGACAGGATACAGACAAGGGGCAGGGACAAGAACGCAGACTAGGGCTTGGACCCCGAGCCAGAGACTGGACAAGGACCCAGAACCTGGGTCTTGCCTCGGGCTCGGGCCCCAGAACCAGGCATGGACATGACATGACTGCAGGATTGGAGGCTGGGGTCTTGAGGCTTGGAGACATGCTAGGGGTCTTGAGGCTTGGGGACAGGCTAGGGTCTTGAGGCTTGAAGCTTGGAGACAGGCTAGGGGCTTGAGGCTTGGAGACAGGCTAGGGTCTTGAGGCTGGAGCTCGGAGACAGGCTTGGGGTCTTGAGGCTTGCGGCTGGGGTCTTGAGGCTTGAAGCTTGGAGACAGGCTAGGGGCTTGAGGCTTGGAGACAGGCTAGGGTCTTGAGGCTGGAGCTCGGAGACAGGCTTGGGGTCTTGAGGCTTGCGGCTGGGGTCTTGAGGCTTGAGGCTCAGAGATATGCTAAGGGTCTTGAGGCTTGAGGCTTGGGGACAGGCTAGAGTCTTGAGGCTAGAGCTCAGAGACAGGCTTGGGGGTCTTGAGGCTTGAGGCTTGAGGCTGGGGTCTTGGGTCCTTCAAGGCTTGGGTATGGACTGAGCCAGAGACTGAGCAAGGACCCAGAACCTGGGACTTGACTTGGGCTCGGACTCCAGAACTAAGCGAGGACAAGACGAGGCTACAGGACTGGACATGGCTTGGGTGAGGAACTCCTGGTTAGGGCGAGACACAAGTACAGGAAAAGGAACATGGACAGGACTCAGATAGGACTGAACTAGGCACGGACTGGACGAGGGCCTTCAGGAGCACGGAGCCTTGGACTAGAAGAGACAGGAGCACGGAACACAGAGCCAGGACCCCTCCTTGGGAACAGGACGTAGGGCCGGGACTCACACACATAACACAGAGCCGGGACCCCTCCTTGGGAACAGGACGTAGGGCCGGGACTCATACACAGAACACTGGACATGAAGAGACGGATCCCAACACAAGGTAGCGGCAAATGGCCAGACCCACCTAACGAAGGTGAGGACACAGAGACAGTTCCGAACACTAGGTAGCGGCAAACAGCAGGTCCCACCTAGCGAAGGCGTGGACACAGAGAGACAATTCCACACAACGAACGACAGTTCCTTATCTTGACCTAACAAGGCTCCAGTCTTGCTCCAGCGGTAAAACTTCAGCAATACAGGCGGGGTATCCAGGCTAGGTGAGCAGGCAGAGAATCAGGCGAGGTATCCAGGCAGAGAGTCAGACGAGGTATCCAGGCAGAGAGTCAGGCGAGGTATCCAGGCAGAGAGTTTGGCAAGGCATCCAGGCAGAGAGTCTGGCAAGGCATCCAGGCAGAGAGTCTGGCAAGGCATCCAGGCAGAGAGTCAGGCAAGGTATCCAGGCAGAGAATCAGGCGGGGGGGGGGGGGGTGGGGGGTAGACAAGGAATGGAACAGAACAGTCCAGCCAGGAATCCCTGGTTTGCAGAGGTTTTTATGTCTCAGCCCCAAAACGAGAAACATGTGCCCACAACAGAAACTGGGGAAAACCAGAAACCCCGGAACAAGGAACCATGGACCGGAACACGGACTTCACGGACCGGACCATGACAAGTAGTGAGAAAAGGATTGTAGGGGGGTGTGGTCCTAGATGATGGATGCTGCTTTCTTGTGGCAGCACTCCTTGTAAATGTGTTCAATGGTGGGGAGGGCTTTCTCTGTGATGGACTGGGCTGTGTCTACCAATTTCCGTATCCGTTCCTGAGCACTGGTGTTTCCATGATGCAAACAGTTAGGATACACTTCACTATGCATCTACATAAGTTTGCCAAAGTTTTATATGACATGCCAGCTCTAGTTCACCCCCTTCCCCGCCTCTTCATACCGATTATCTCCCCTCTATCTTTCCTGCGCTGATGGACATGAGATGTCAGGAGATGCTGGATAAACTTGGGTTGTTTTCTCTGGAACGTCAGAGATATGATAGAGGTTTACGAGGGTTCTGAGAGGAATAGACGGAGTAGGCAAGAGAGTATGTGTTTCCCAGGGTTGAAACACCTAATACCAGAGGGCGTGCATTGAAGTTGAGAGGGTGGTGGGTAGGTTCAATGGGGATGTGACCAGTGGATGCCTGGTATGGTGGTGGAGGCAAATACATTAGAGACTTTTAAGAGGCATTTG
Organism: Mobula birostris; assembly: GCF_030028105.1. NCBI lineage: Eukaryota > Metazoa > Chordata > Chondrichthyes > Myliobatiformes > Myliobatidae > Mobula > Mobula birostris. The sequence goes on from NC_092374.1 coordinate 91,672,781, forward strand.
GATAGGCACGTGGATGTGAGGAAGATGGAGGGATATGGACATGGTGCAGGTAGGAGGGATCAGTGTTTGCGTGATTTTTGATTTGCTTTTTTAGCTGATTCGGTACAACATTGTGGGCGGAAGTGCCGGTTCCTGTGCTGTACTGTTCTCTGTTCTATGATGAAGTGTCTCATCCATTTCCCTCCACAGATTCCAGCATCAGCAATCTATTGTGTCCACACTTTTAAAGATGAAGACTGAATGAGATTAAGTGCCTGCGGACTGAAAGCCATTGAATCCTTCCTCGGCATTGCAATCAGAGTGCAGAGCCAACATGCCATCATTGAAATAAATAGACATGCACAAAGATATCTAGGTTACAGTGTGCACAGTAGTCCATTGTATAGTCCTTTGAGTTCACCATCTCATTAAGAACAATGGTAAAATGTGGACTCTTTTATTTACTGAGAGTCCATTTACAAGATCACTTAGCATTGAAATGAACTCATGATAGGTTGCAACAAGCTGCCTGTTATTAAGATGTAGCGAGACTTCCGGTAGAGCTCATGGAGTGAAGTCGTGCTCTTGACTCGCTCCATTACCTCTGAGTTTTTTTTCTTATGATCAGCTATATTTAACTAACCATTAAGGTGACTTTTATAATAATCTGAAACAAATTGGGCTTTTTGATATTCGGATGCTTTTAAGGTCTGCTATGTCCAAGAACGGACAAAATGGGAAAGACGGCAAACCTCCAGTTAGACCGAAAGGTACCGATCTCCCTTAGACTGAACCACCGTTGACTCTGAAAGCTATATCGAATCTAATTCAAAGGGAAATTTCAACCTCTGTAACGGAGCTGATTCATGCGGAAATTTCAATTAATTTCCAGAAAATTGCTGATTCAATCGATAAAATGCAAACATCACGGAACATCAGTCGGCTATATCTAATCTTCAAAAATCCACGCAACAAAATGAACTCAAGATGGAGAAAATTGAAGAAACAATTACTTCAATGAAGAAAAAACTGGACTTTCTGACTTTTAAAAACTCTGACTTTGAATCCAGAATGCGACGCAGAATATTCGAATTATTGGTGTTCGTGAAGCTGTTGAATCTGACAACCCTATAAAGTTTTTTTTCTCAACTTTTAAAAGATGCATTTCCTACCGTATTTCCTGACCAACCACTGTTATTGGATCGGGCTCACAGAGTTCCATCATATTTGTCTAAGTCAGATAAACCTCGGCATGTCATTTTACGTTTTCATTACTTTCAAAACAAGGAGAATCTGCTTTGATTTGTTCAATCTAAAGGTTATATTGATTTTTTGGATCTTCAGTTCCGATTCGTGGAGGACTTCAGCAAACAGATTCGGGATCAACGGGTTCGTTACAGATCTGTGATGTCGGAATTCTACAAGATGGATTTAAAACCAGCGCTGCTTTACCCTGCGTGTTTAAGGATTCGTACACCTGATGGAGGCCTTCGTTTTTTTGAATCTCCATCGGATGCCCAGAGTTATCTGGTTCAATTTTCACCTTCAACATCTTAATTGAAATTTTTAATTATCTCCGTTTGATCGGAGGTTGTGAATCTGTCGGGTTTAATTTTTGGTTGCTTTATATGGGCAGAAAACTTTATTTTTGATTAATTAATATGGTTGCCAAACTTTCTTTCTAACTGCGTCATTCCTTTCTTTTTCCTTGGGGATTCTGGGTGGTTATTCCCTCAGCATCATTTCGTGTATTTCCTTTGAGGCCTTAGATTTTGTAGTCTTTAAATGTACTTTTTTCTGTAGGTTTTCCTAACTAGTTTATATTAATAATTTTGTTTCTTTTTTTTGGTTATCATAGGGTCTGTGGTCTATTACTGTTTTCTTTATATTTTCTGGCTTTTTCTCTGTTTTATATCGTGTTTGTCTTAACTGTTCTATTTTTTTATTCTTTTACTGTTTTATAACTAGCTGATCTTTTTTATATTTACACTTTTTTTAGGGAGCGTCTATCGGAAGTCATGGGGGTAGTTCTAGTGCTTGCTTCTTTCTGGCTGGTCTGCTTTAGATTTAGCCTTGGGGTCATGGGGTGGGGGTGGTGGGAGGGGCTTCACATTTTAGTTTTTTTCTTCTTGGGCTATTTACATTATTGAAGTATTGGTTGTGTTCTCCTACCGTTATCTCTGGTTTGTTCTGTTCCCTTTCCCGGTTCGTGGGTCGAACCTATCGTCAATCCTCTTTTTTGCAGGTTGACTTTAGGGTTTATGGAGTCTAGTATTAATTTTGTCTCCTGGAATACTAATAGTCTTAATCATCCTATTAAAAGGAAAAAAGTTTTTAAAGTGTTCCAGAGTCTTAAAGCACATGTTCTATTTTTACAAAAGACCCATGTGCGGAGGGGGGACAGACTACGTTTTTTTAAATTCTGGAAGGAGCAACAGTTTCATTCGCATTCTAACACTAAGATTCGAGGCGTCTCTATTTTTATAGACTCCTCAGTTACTTTTGTACAACATGATATTATCTCTGATCCGAATGGTAGATTTCTACTGGTTAGTGGTCTACTATTCAATAAAAAGGTAGTTTTGGTTAACGTTTATGCTCCCAATATGGACTGTCCGGAATTTTATAAATCATTATTTAATCGGTTCCCGAATTTGAATGAGTTTTCATTGATCTGGGGCGGAGATCTTAATACTTGCTTATCTCCAGTTTTGGACTGTTTGGCTCCTCTACGGACCTTACCCAATAAATTTGCAACTTTGATTAACTCATTCCTCTTTGATTCTGGGTCGACGGATATTTGGCATTTTTGGCATCCTCAGGAAAAAGATTTTTCTTTTTTTTCACGTTCACCATTCCTATTCAAGAATTGATTTTTTTTTATTGACTTTCGGCTTATCTCTTCAGTGATTAAATGTGATTATGATTCTATAACCATTTTGGATCATGCTCCACTTAAGCTTTCTATTAAAATTCAGGTCAATACACAAAATAATAGACAATGGTGTTTTAATTCGTTGCTGCTTCAGGACTCGGATTTTGTTAACTTTATGAATGAACAGATTGATTTCTTTTTTACAATCAACTACACAGAGGATACTTCTGTGAACATTCTTTGGGATACTTTTAAAGCTTATATTCCTGGTCAGATTATCTCGTATTCTGGAAGAAGTTGAAGCAGGAGGAGTTGGTAATTGTGGACAAGATTAAGGAAATTGATAAGAAATATGTTACAGCTCCCTCTGAGGAGCTGTATAAACAAAGAACTGAACTTCAAATGGAGCACAGCTTATTACTTTCGTCCTCGATTGTAAACCAATTAAAGAAAACAAGTGAATTTTATGTACACAGTGACAAAGTTGGTAAACTGTTGGCTAACCAACTGAAGTCTAATTATACTAAATCTCAAATTAATCAGATTTATCATCAAAATGATCGACTGATATTTGATCATGCGGAGATCAATCAAACCTTCTTTGATTTTTATTCTTCCTTATATCAATCTGAGTCTTTACGAGACTCTAAATATATGAATGACTTTTTAGATAACCTAGATTTCCCTGAGATTTCACAGGATATGTCTTCTATGCTTGATACTCCCATTACTACTGATGAAATTAAGAATGTTATTTCCTCTATGAACCTGGGGAAAGCTCCTGGCCCTGATGGGTTTACCGTGGAATTTTATAAGTTTTTTTGCACCTTCATTAATCCCTTGGTTCTGTAGGGTTTTGGAGGCTTCATTAAAACTTGGTAAACTTCCCGAATCCTTTTATAGAGCGTCAATCTTTCTAATATTAAAGAAGGATAAAGATCCTGCTCAATGTGCATCTTATCGACCAATATCTTTATTAAATGTTGATTCTAAAATTTTTTCTAAATTATTAGCAAACAGATTAGAAAAAGTACTCCCTTTTAGTATTTCGGAAGACCAAACGGGTTTTACTAAAGGTCGTTACTCTTTCTATAACATTCGCACACTGTTAAATATTGTTTATACCCCCTCACAAAATGTTCCTGAGTGTGTTATCTCTTTAGATGCTGAAAAAGCTTTTGACAGAGTAGAATGGCCTTACTTATTTAAGGTGCTTGAAATGTTTAATTTTAGCTCAAAATTTATATCCTGGATTAAACTGTTATATCATTCTCCTCTGGCCTCGGTCCATACTAACTCTTTAAGCTCACCTTTTTTTCCTCTTTTTCGAGGTACTCGACAAGGTTGTCCTCTTAGTCCTTTATTATTTGATATTGCATTAGAACCTCTTGCAATTGCCATTCGAGAATCTCCAAATATTATTGGGATAACTCGGGGCTTAAAGTCCCATAAAATATCACTCTATGCTGATGACTTACTTTTATATATTTCTAATCCTCAAAAATCTATCCCTGCTGCTTTAGATTTATTAGCACAATTTAGTCTTTTTTCAGGTTATAAATTAAACCTTAGTAAGAGTGAACTTTTTCCGATTAATAAACAACTTCCCTTGTATCATAACTTTCCGTTTAAATTGATTGATAATTATTTCTCATATCTTGGGATTAAAATTACTTGTAAATACAAAGATTTATTTAAGACTAATTTTTTACCCTTAATTGATCATATTACTCAACCTTCATCTAAATGGTTTCCATTATATTTAACTTTGATTGGCCGTATTAATGCAGTTAAGATGTTTATTCTGCCAAAATTTTTATATATATTTCAGGCATTACCGATTTTTGTTCCAAAATCTTTTTTTCATAAAGTTGACTCTAAAATTTCTTCATTTATTTGGCAAAATAAAAACCCGAGATTGGGTAAAATACATTTACAGAAAGCCAAGAGAGATGGAGGTCTAGCATTACCTAACTTTAGATTCTATTATTGGGCAATTAATATTCGACATATGAAATTTTGGTTACTTGACCAAGATACACTATCCATTCCTAAATGGGTAGTATTGGAATTACATTCTGCTCAGGGCTATGCACTTGGCTCTATTTTAGGTTCCTCTCTTCCTTTTGATTTGAAATGCCTCAAACTGGTCTCTAACCCGATAGTTAAATATACCTTGCGTACTTGGTTTCAATTCAGAAAATTTTTTGATCTCAACCAATTTGGGCTAGCGATCCCTATTTTAGGTAACATATTTTTTCCTCCCTCTTTCACGGATCGTGCTTTTCAAATTTGGAAGACTAAGGGTATTTCACGGTTTTTGGATTTATTTTTAGATGGTTCCCTTATGTCTTTTGAACAATTATCTAATAAATATAATTTACCAAGAATACATTTTTTTAGATATCTCCAAGTTAGAAATTTCCTAAGTACTATACTCTCTTCCTTTCCGATGCTACCTCCTACGTATATTTTAGATACTATAATTAACCTTAATCCATGTCAGAAAGGTGTAACGGCTATTATTTATAATATTATTATGAAACTTAGGAAAGCTCCATTTGATAAGATTAGGTCAGATTGGGAACAAGAATTGGGTTCTATTATTTCCGTGGATGACTGGGGGCAGATTTTACAATTAGTCAATACTTCCTCTATCTGTGCTAAACATTCCCTAATTCAATTTAAAGTTGTTCATAGAGCACATATATCCAAAGATAAATTAGCTCGTTTCTATTCTCATATTAATCCTTTTTGTGATAGATGTCCGGGGCAGATAGCCTCATTAACTCATATGTTTTGGTCTTGTCCTAGTATGGAAACTTTTTGGAGAGACGTTTTTAATATTATCTCAAAGGTATTGAATATAGATATCTCTCCTCATCCTATTACTGCTATCTTTGGATTACCTAAAATTTCCAGTAATCTTTCCCCTTCAGCCCGTAGAATGATTGCATTTCTTACTTTAATGGCAAAAAGATGTATCTTACAACATTGGAAAGAGCCTAATGCTCCAACTACCCTTTTTTTGGTTTTCCCAGACGATATTATGCTTAAATTTGGAGAAAATTAAAAGTAATCTTTATGATTCCTCACTTAAATTTGAACAGACCTGGAGATCTTTTATTCAATATTTTCATTTAATGTAATTTTTTTTCTCTTTTGTTCCAATTTTATATTCCCTTCTTGCCTTTTTTTTAACTGTTTTTAATGGAGGTCGGGTTTGAGGACGTGATTTTAAGTTATTTAACTCTACTTGGTTCCAAGTTAGCCCATTGCTTTGCTTTTAGTTTAGTTGCACGGTGGGTTTTTTTTGGGTGGTCTTTTTTTGGGGTTTTTTTTTCCTTTTCTCTATTGATATATATATAAATTAGTATACTATTATTTTACCATATTATTTTATGTTTAAATTGCACTGTTTGTATCAATTTTTTCTTCTGTATTAATATCTCCTGTAATTTCTAACAGTGTATTAGTGCCTTTATGGTTTACCCTTTGTATACTTATTCAATAAAAAGATTTAAAAAGAAAGAAAGAAAAGATGTAGAGAGCTAGATAGATAAGTTTTTTGTCCGATACATTACTGTGCAAAAGTCTTCGGCACACATAGCTGGAGTACATAGAACATAGAACAGTACAGGCCCTTCGGCCCACAATGCTGTGCCGGCCCTTAAGCCCTGCCTCCCATATAACCTCCCCACCTTAAATTCCTCCATATACCTGTCTAGTAGTCTCTTAAACTTCACTAGTGTATCTGCCTCCACCACTGACTCAGGCAGTGCATTCCACGCACCAACCACTCTCTGAGTAAAAAACCTTCCTCTAATATCCCCCTTGAACTTCCCACCCCTTACCATAAAGCACGACAGCGCCTCTACTTTTGCACAGTACTGTAGTAATTTTATATATCGCACTGTATTGTTGCTGCAAAAGAATGAGTAACATACATGAGTGATGATAAGCCTGATTCTGATATGGGTCTCTGTCACAGACTGAGAGTGGGAAGGGGGCAGGGAGAGGGGAATCATGGTTGGGAAAAGGGGAAGGGAGAGGGGAGAATCAAAGAGACATTCTGTAATGATCAATAAACCAATAGCTTGGAATCAAATGGCCTCGCCTGGTTTCTCAGGGCTGGGTTCAAAGTTCAAAGTAAAATATACTATTTGAGTACATACATGTCACCACATACACCCCTGAGGTTCTTTCCCTTGTGTAGTCATACTCAGCAAATCTGTAGACTATCAACTGTGAAAAGGAACAATGAATGACAACAAGCTGTGCAAATGAAAATATGAATAAATAGCCAATCAATAATGAGAGTATGAAATAACAAGATAAAGAGTCGTTAAATTGAGATAATTGGTTATGGGAACACCGGAAACAGAATATCTACATTTGTTCTAGAGCCTGATGATTGAGGGGGAGTAACTGTTCTTGAACCTGGTGGTGCAAGTCCTGAGGCTCCTGTACCTTCTACCCGATTACGGCAGCGAGAAGAGAACATGGCCTGGGTGGTGAGGATTTTTGATGACGGATGCTGCTTCTCTACGGCGACGTTTCACGTACGTATGCTCAATGGTTGGGAGGGTTTTACCCGTGAGGTATTGGGCTGAATCCACTACCTTTTGTAGGATTTTCTGCTCAAGGGCATTGGTGTTCCCATACCATGCCGTATCGCAGCTAGTCAGTATTCTTTCCACCACACATCTATAGGCACTTTTTAAGATTTTTGATGACACGCTGAATCTCCACAGACTCTTGAGGACGTAGAGGCGCTGTCGTGCTTTTCCTTGCAATTAAATTGATATGTTGGGTCTGGGACAGGTCCTCTGAGATAGTGACACCGAGGAATTTAATGTTACTGACCCTCTCCACCTCTGATCCTCCGATGCAGACTGGCTCATGGACCTCTGGTTTCCCCCTCCTGAAGTCTCTCCCCACGCCAACCGCTGCCCCGGCAATCCTTCTCTGTCCCGCACCCCTCCCGCGGCATTCCACTCTCGCCACTCCCAAAGTTCTTTGCTCCTACCAGATTTACAAATTCACTGTCCGCCACTGTGCAAAAATCTTAGGCACCCTGGCTAAATAAATGTGCCTAAGACTTTTCTATAGTTCGGTACACCAGGGTGAAATGAAATTCCTTGCTCGCGTGAAGAATCAGAATCAGATTTTTTATCACTGACACTGCATACGACATGAAATTGGTTGTCTAGTATCAGTACAGCCCAGAGATCTAATATTAGACCATAAGACCAATAGATATAGCAGCAAAATTAGGCCATTTTTCCCATCGAGTCTGCTTTGCCATTTCATCATGGCTGATCCAATTCTCCCTCTCAGCCCCAATCTCCTGCCCTCTCCCTGTACCCCTTCATGACCTGACTTAATTAAGAATGTATCAAGCTCCCTGGTTCCATAATATCACCTCCCTGAACAAGAAGGCACAGCAGCGCCTCCACTTCCAGAGGAGACTGAGGCAAGCAAGGCTCCCATCGGCCCCCTCCGCCGCCACCTTCACTGCATTTTACAGCAGCACCTTTCAGAACATCCTGACAAGTTGCATCTCCATCTGGTTTGAGGTCAGAAGTCCCTAAAAAGGACAGTGAGAACAGCTGAGAGGATCATAGGGGTCACCCTACCATCCATCGAGGACATTTATCAGGGGGCTGCGTGTGCAGGGACCTTGGTGTTATTAGGGATCCCACCCATCCATCCAGCATCCTCTTTGTCTTTCTACCATCAGGCTGGAGACGCTGATACATAAAGACAAGAATGGCCAGGATGAGAAATAGCATCTTCCCCCAAGCCATTAGGCTTCTGAACTCCCTGCCGTATCATATTCAAAGCGTCACTGGTTAATCTGTTCCGTACCTTACAAATTTTAATATTTATGCACTTTAGTTTTGTTATTTATGTGTAATTTATCTGTAGGTTTTATCCTTGCCTTCATAAGGAACACTGAGGCTGTCTACAAGAAGGGTCAGAGCCATCTCTATTTCCTGAGGAGACTGAGGTCCTTTATCATCTGCCGGACAATGCTGAGGATGTTCTTCGCGTCTGTGGTGGCCAGTGCTGTCATGTTTGCTGTTGTGTGCTGGGGCAGCAGGCTGAGGGTAGCAGACACCAACAGAATCAACAAACTCATTCGTAAGGCCAGTGATGTTGTGGGGATGGAACTGGACTCTCTCACGGTGGTGTCTGAAAAGAGGATGCTGTCCAAGTTGCATGCCATCTTGGACAAAGTCTCCCAACCACTACATAATGTACTGGTTGGGCACAGGAGTACATTCAGCCAGAGACTCATTCCACCGAGATGCAACACAGAGCGTCATAGGAAGTCATTACTGCCTGTGGCCATCAAACTTTACAACTCCTCCCTTGGAGGGTCAGACACCCTGAGCCAATAGGCTGGCTCAGTTTGAACCAATTTCCCCCAGGATCAATAAAGTATGACTATCACTATAAGTTATTGTGTGTTATGCGTACGACTGAGCTTTACACCCTGGTTTAGAGAAATATTGTCTCATTTCTATATACATTATATGGTTATATACAGGCAGATAGTTAAATGACAATAAACTTGACTTTAAGCTCTTCCTTAAATATACCACACTTGGCTTCCACTGCCGCTTGTGGCAATGAATTCCATAGCTTCACCACTCTCTGGCTAAAGAAATTCCTCCTCACTTCCATTCTAAATGGACATTCTTCTATTCTGAGGCTGTGTCCTCTGGTCTTCCACTTCCTCATCATAGGAAACATCCTCTCCACATTCACTCTATCGAGCTCTTTCAACATTCGATACGTTTCAATCTTCTGAATTTCAGTGAGTCGAGGCTCACGCCATCTAAAAACTCCTCATATGACAAGCCTTTCAATCCTGGTATCATTTTCATGAATCTCCTTTGAACCCTCTCTAATAAGGGTACCATAAGAGAGAGATCAGAGATTAGCTCTTTGTCGCATATACATTCAAACAGAGAGAAATGTATCATTTGTGTCAAAACAAATCAGCAAGAGTTATATTGGGTAGTCTTTCAGTGTCAGCACGCTTCTGGCACCAACATGCTATGCCCAAAACTCACTAACCCTAACCTGTATGTCTTTGGACTGTGGGAGGAAACCGGAGACCCGGGGGTGGGGGGGGTGGGTGGGAATCTATGCTGTCTCGGGGAGAAAGTACAAACTCCTTACAGACAGCGGTGGGAATTGAACGCGCTTGGTGATCGACGGCACTGTCCTCTACGTGCCCAGTTTGTTGCTCTGGTTCTAGCTCATTGTTATAAGAGTATTGAACAGACCACCTGCATGATAAAGATGGACTCTTGACCTCACAATCTACCTCATAACGCCCTTGCACCTTATTGCCTGTCTGCACTTCCTCTACAACTACATTCTGCATCATGTTATTGCTTCCACTTGCACTACCTCTATGTACTGAAGTGGTGAAATAATCTGTATGGATAGCATGTCAAGTGAAGTGTTCTTCCTGTACCTCGGTACCCTGGTACAATAATAAACCAATTTATCAGTGACTAGGTTAGGGCTAATTGGGGTTGTGGGGTCGCTGTGCCTCAAAGGGCTGGAAGCGCCTACCCTGTGCTGTATCACTAAAATTAAATATTACCAAGAGCCAGCATAGGTCTCAATAGGCTGAATGGCCTGAAAGTAGAATGAATCATTGTCAGAATCAGGTTTAATATCACCGGCATATGCCATGAAATTTATGTTTGTGTGGCAGCAGAACAAGGCAATATATAAAATAGAAAAAAATCTGAATTACAGTATATATGTTAAATTCAATATGTAGTGTAGAAATAAAAATAAATTAAAAAGTAGCGAGGAAGCGCTCATGGGTTCAATGTCCCTTCAGAAATCAGGTGACAGAGGGGAAACTGAATCGTTGAGTGTGTGTCTTCAGGCTTCTGTACCTCTTTCCTAATGGTAGCAATGAGATGAGGCCAAGACCTAGGTGGTGGGGGTCCTCAATGATGGACGTTGCCTTTTCGAGGGATTATTCCTCGAAGATGTTTTGGATACTGGGGAGGCTGGAGCCCATGATGGCCTGACTAAATTTACAACTTACTGCAGATTATTTTGATCCTGTGCAGTAACACTGCTTCCCCCCCCCCCCCCCAATACTGTCCAGTGATGCAGCCAGTTAGGTCGCCCTCCACGATACATCTGTAGAAATTTGTGTCCTTGGTTGATACCAAATCTCCTAAACTCCTAATGAAACATAGCCACTGTCATGGCTTCTTTGTTGCTGCATCATTTTGTTGGGTCCAGGTTAGATCCTCAGAGATATTGACACCCAGGAACTTGACATTGCTCACTCTCTCCACTTCTGATCCCTCTATGAGGACTGGTGTGTGTTCCCACGTCTACCCTTTCTGAAGTCCACAATCAGTCCTTTGGTCTTACTGATGTTGAGTGCAAAATAGGTCAATGGTGAGATGGAAAACTGAGCCAAGGTTACAGAAGGATGACTTATGAGCAGAATTGTTCAGTTGTGACAGAGAAAGAAAACTAACCTCGGTTGTGTAGGGACTTTTGTCCCTGTTGTCAAGGGCAACCAGGTGAACCAGACAGAGGGAAGTGTATAACCCAAGGGAATTGAAGGATGACAAACAAGAGAAAATCCGCAGATGCTGGAAATCCAAGGAACACACACAAAATGCTGGAGGAACTCAGCAGGCTGGATGGAAAAGTGCACAGTTGATATTTCAGGCCAAGACCCTTCTTCAGGACTGGAAAAACAGATGGAGGGACAGAGTAAGAAAGTGGGTGGGGGAGGGGAGGAAGAACCACAAGGTGATAGGTGAAACCGGGAGGGGGGGGCAGGAGTGAAGTAAAGATCTGGGAAGTTGTTTGGTTGAAAGAGATACAGGGCTAGAGGAGGAGGAATCTGATAGGAGAGGACAGAAGGCCATGGAAGAAAGCAAAGGGGGAGGAGCAGCTCAGGAAGGTGACGAGTAGGTAAGGTGAGAGAGGGAAATTGGAATGGGGAATGGTGGGGGGGGGGTGCAATACCAGAAGTTCGAGAAATCGTGTTCATGCCATCAGGTTGAAGGCTACCCATACGGAATATAAGGTGTAATCGCGACAGTAGAGGAGGCCATAGACTAACATGTTGGAGTAGGAATGGGGTGGATTGAAAATGGGTGGACACTGGAAGATCCTGCTTTTTCTGTGGACAGAGTGTAGGTGTAGTCTGCCAGTCTAAATCAGGTCTCACTGATTAATAAACCCACGGACTCTCACAGCTACCTGGACGATACCTCTTCCCACCCTGTTACTTGTAAAAATGCCATCCCCTTCTCTCGATTCCTCTGTCTCCGCCAAATCTGCGCTCAGGATGAGGCTTTTTGTTCCAGAACAAAGGAGATGACCTCCTTCTTCAAGGAAAGGGGCTTCCCTTCCTCCACCATCAACGCTGCCCTCAACCGCATCTCTTCCATTCTGTGCACGTCTGCCCTCACCCCATCCTCCTGCCACCCCACCCGAGAGGGTTCCTCTTGTTCTCACCTACCACACCACCAGCTTCCACGTCCAGCACATAATTCTCTGTAACTACTGCCATCTCTAATGGGATCCCACCACCGAGCACATCTTTCTCTCCCCCACCACATTTTCTGCTTTCCTCAGAGATCACTCCCTATCCGACTACTTTGTCCATTCGTCCCTTCTCACTGGTCTTCCCCCCCCCCCGGCGCTTATCCTTGCAAGTGGAACAAGTGATATACCTGCCCCTACACCTCCTCCCTCACTACCATTCAGGGCCCCAAACAGTCCTTCCAGGTGAGTCTGTCAGGGTCACCTACTGTATTTACTGCATCCGGTGCTCCAGGGGTGGCCTCCTGCTTATCGACAAGACTCAATATAGATTGGGACACTGTTTCACCAAGCACAAGCGGGATCTTAATTCACTTCCCATTTTAATTCCACTTTCCATTCCCATTCTGAAGTGTCAGTGGCCTCCTCCACTGTTGCAATGAGGTAAGACTCAAGATGGAGGAGCAACACCTTACATTCCATCTGGGTAGCCTCCAACCTCAGGACATGAACATCGATTTCACAAACTTCTGGTAATGTCCCCCACCCCCCTTCACCTTTTCCCCCTCTTACCTGCCCTTGCTCTGGAGCTCCTCCCCCTTCTCTTTCTTCCATGGCCTCTGTCCTCCCCTGTCGGTCACCCCCTTCTCCAGCCATGTAACTTTTTCACCGACCAACTTCCCAGCTCTTTACTTCGCCCCTCCCCTCCCGGTTTCACCTATCACCTTGTGTTTCTCTCTTCCCTCTCCCCCCCCCCCCCGTCTGCAGATTTCCTCGTGTTTGCGTTTTTAAATCTACTACTCTTTTTTACTCTCCAGCCCTGCTGAAGGGTTTCGGCCTGAAACGTCGCTTGTTCTCTTTTCCACAGATACTGCCCGACCGGCTGAGTTCCTCCAGCACTTTGTGTGTGATCGACAGCTGGTTCGGGACAGGGCGGGGCCCCGGGCGGAGTCAACCACCCACAGTTGCCAGGTAACAGGAAGCGCGCGGACGATCCAGTGAGGAAGGTCGGCGGGGTTACGGCACGCTGCGACGTTGGCATAGTAACCGGGTCGGATTCACCGGCCACAGTCCCTGCAGTTAACACTTCACCCATGCCACCCAGCCGCCGTTGGCGGGTGACTGGAGATGATTGACAGCGCACTTGTCCAATCGACCGTCTGGGAATCGCCTATTGCTCCCTCACCCGGTTTACCGGCTGCTCGGCTCTCCATGGTGGAGCTGTCCTGGAACCGCCTATTACCTGGCGAATCGGCTGACTGGCTGCGCAGATATCCAATCAGACCGATGAAGACGCCCTGAAACCGCCTTTGCTGGGTGACTGAATTGACTGCTGCACAGATATCCAATCAGATTAATGGAACCGCCCTAAAACCACCCGTTGCTCGGTGACCCGAGTTGACAAGCTGCGCTGCTTTCCAATCTGACGCCACCCTGGACCAGACTTGACCAGATGAGCATTCCAGCGGTCCAATCACGTGGCGGATACAATCTGGGGAACGGCCGGTTGCTAGGTGACCCGTAGTGATTGGCAGATGCGGGGAGAGAACGGGAGAGGGGCGGGCGGACGCCGTGCCGATGGAGTCGCAATGCGAGTACCTGATGTACTTCCCCTGCGGCCCAGTGGCCGACTACAGCCGCTACCGGAGCCTGCCCCGCCGTAGTCACCTCTACCTGGGCGAGACCGTCCGCTTTGTGTTGGTGGTGCGCTGCCGGGTGCCGGAGGATGAGGCGGCCGGCCTGAGCTGGCGCCGGCTGGCCTCCTCCCTCTCGGCGCTGGCCAGCGTGTGCCCCGGCCCGTCCACCGGTCTGGGCCCCGCCCGGGAACAGGTGGAGGAGGACGAGCCGGAGGAGCGAGGCTTCAGGGAGTGCCGGGCCCTCCTCACGCACAGCGCAGGCCGCTGCGAGGACGCTGGGTGCAGGAATCAGGTGAGTACCGGGGCCCGGATGCCCTTGACGCTCGGATCATTGAGATTCCTTGCTTTGCATGGAGGAGCTCTCTTGTCAAGTCGCGTTCGTACAAGTACAGGTATGCACAGGTGAATTGGAGAGGTTGCCTGAAACGGCATCATATAGACATTGTTTGCAAGAACAAAAAAACATTTTCAATATAAATTATGCAACAGCGAACACAATTAGAATGAAAGTCAATTGTGGTGCAATGCTGAGGGAGCGGTTAGGGTTGTGAATGTTGCTTCAATGCAGGGAAATAGCTCTTGAATGTGGTGGTGAGGGACTTAAAGGCAAGTGAAGGTACCAAATATATTATTTTGCACAAAACTGCAATTAGAAACCTGTACAACATACAAAATGCTGGAGGAACTCAGCAGGTCAGGCAGCATCTATGGAAATTACATTTCGGGCCTATGTCCTCCTTCAGGAATGAGAAGGGAGGGGAAGATGCCAGAATGAAAAGGTGAGGGGTGGGGAAGAAGGCAAGCTGGAAGGTGATAGGTGAGGCAACACACATAAAAGTTGCTGGTGAACGCAGCAGGCCAGGCAGCATCTCTAGGAAGAGGTACAGTCGACGTTTTAGGCTGAGACCCTTCATCAGGACTAACTGAAGGAAGAGTTAGTAAGAGATTTGAAAGTTCTGCCCCCCCCCCCCCCACCCCGACCTGTCCCATGATCCTCTCATATCCCCTTTGCCAATCACCTGTCCAGCTCTTGGCTCCATCCCTCCAGCTCCTGTCTTCTCCTATCATTTTGGATCTCCCCCTCCCCCTCCCACTTTCAAATCCCTTACTCACTCTTCCTTCAGTTAGTCCTGACGAAGGGTCTCGGCCTGAAACGTCTACTGTACCTCTTCCTAGAGATGCTGCCTGGCCTGCTGCGTTCACCAGCAACTTTGATGTGTGTTGCTTGAATTTCCAGCATCTGCAGAATTCCTGTTGTTAGGTGATAGGTGAAGCCAGGTTAGTGGGAAAGATCGAGGGCTGGACAAGAATGACTACCAGATTGCAACACACACAAAATGCAGTAAACAGTCAAGTCCTGATGCAGGATCTCAGCCTGAAATATCACCTGTTTCCCTCTTTCTACGGATGCTACCTGAGCTGCTGAGATCCTCCAGCATCCTATGTGTGTTGCTTTGGATTTCCAGCATCTGCAGACTTTCTCATGGGTGCAGTTAGAAACATGCCCAGGGTATTACAGGTGGTCCTTGGTGTCTTATTTCTGAGGTAGGGTTAGCGTTGTGCATGTTGGTTCAAGGACCTACTGTTGGAAGGTAGGTGTTCCTGGGCCTGCTGGTGTGGGACTTTAGTCTTCTGTTCCTCCTGCCTGACACGAGCAGTGAGAAGGCACGGCCCAATTGGTGACTCTTGACGATAGGGGCTGCCTTCCTGAGGCAGGCAGTGCCTCCTGCAGATGCTTTCAGCAGTGGGAAGGGCTGTGCCCACTGAAGTTCAAATTTATTATCAAAATACATATACACCTTGTGCAACTCTGAGATGCATTTTCATGTGGACATACTTGATAAGTCTATAGAGTAGTAACTACAACAGAATCAATGAAAGACTGCCCAGCTAGGGCATTCAACCAGAGTGCAGAAGACAACAAACTGCAAATGCAAAAGGAAGAAGCAATAATCAAGAACATGAGATGGAAGAGTCCTTGAAAGTGAGTCCATTTCAATAATAGGGCGATGTGAAGTTATCCACTTTTGTTCAGGAGCCTGATGGTTGAGGGGTATAACTGTTCCTGAACCTGGTGGTGTGAGTCCTGAGGCTCCTGTGCCTTCTACCCATTGGCCTCAGCGAGAGGGCAGCATGTGGGGGGGGTGGAGGGCTTTACTGGCGATGGACTGGGCCATGTCTGCTACTTTTTGTACGGTTTTTGGCTCAAGGGTATTGATATTTCCATGCTAGGTTGTCTTCTCTCTACTTGCACTTCACTGCTCTCTTCGTTTCCTTGTACTCCTAAGTGTAAGAATTGCCTTAACAGGCTGTGATGCAACCTTATACACAGTAATAATATATGCAGCAATAAATACAGTGCCTAGCACAAAACTGCAGATTCAGATTCATTTCAGCCAGATTCAAGGAGAACCTGATCATTAAATTTGCAGATGATACCACAGTGGTGGAGCTCATCAGCAAAAATGATGAAACAATGTACAGGGAGGAGGTCAAACACCTAGAGAGCTGGTGCAGGGATACCAACTTGATGCTTAATGTCACCAAAACCAAGGAGATGATCGTCGATTTCAGACGGTCTCAGCCTGAGCACACACCCCTCAGCATCAGCAGCTCCACAGTGGAGAGAGTGGAAAACATAGTTCCTTGGGGTGCAGATCTCGGACAATCTTACCTGGTCCAGGAACACCACTGGGATTGTGAAACGGGCCCAGCAGAGATTGCTGAGGAAGCTTAAACAAGCATCACTCCCCACTAACATCTTAACTACATTCTACAGAGGTGTGGTTAGAGCGTGCTGACCTTTTGCATCACAACCTGGTACTCCAGCTGCAGTGCTGTCGACAAAAAAGCCTTGCAGAGGGTGGTTAAGGGAGCAGAGAAGGTTATTGGGGTCTCCCTGCCTTCTGTCCAAGACCTCTTTCAGAGTCGATGCCTCCGGAAGACACAGTACATCATTAAAGACCCCTCACACCCTCTCCATGAACTGTTTGTTCTTCTGCCATCAGGCAAACGTTACAGGAGCATCAAAACTAAAACCACAAGGCTACTAAACAGCTTCCTGTCACAGGCAGTCAGACTGCTAAATAACTGCTCTACCTGACACTGCTTGGACACTTTTAACTTGCACTGGACACATAACTTGATTTTAACTGACATGTGCCTGTTGTGTTTTACTATTTATTGTTATGTTTATTATTTAGTGTTGCGTTTGTTATGTTATGATTGCACTGCTCCTGGGAAACGCTGTCTCATTCTGCCCTGCAGAGCTGATGTACGGTTAGAATGACAGTAAAGTTTTTTGATTCTTGAATCTTGAATCTTTGAACCTGCATTGAAACATACCGTGAAAAGAGTTGTTTGTACTAACAGCCAACACAACTTAAGGATGTGTTGGGGCAGCCCGCTAATTCCAGTGCCAATATAGCAAGCTTCTGGCTTCCAGTGGTCTCGCAGACCCAAGGCCTCCAACCTCTCGGCCCACCAGTTCTTTGACCATCAGGCCTCTACTTCTGGGTTGGCCAACTTTGGTCTTCAACCTACGGCTTTGGCCTTTGTTACTGATCCCAGGGCCTGGAATTCTGGACTTGTGATAAGCACCAGCTGCTCGTTTGCCCATCCCGTGGCTTCACATGACCATGACTGGGGGACCTTGCCCAAGGGTGACCTGCAGACTAGAGGTGGGAAGGAGCGCCTTCGACCTCCTGTGGACTTCTGATCTTGGGGCTCGCTGACTTGGATTGGGGGGAGGCTGAACAGGCTCTCATGCCTCCTGCCCACACAGGCCTTGCCAACCTTGCTGGTGGCTTACCAACCCTCATCCATGGGTGCCCGCGAGCCTCCGCAATTTACCAGCCTCACTGGCATTCATTTTAAGCTACTTACTGATCTGGCACCTGTCCACGGGGATCACTGGACTTTAACCATGGAGCGCTCTGACCTGGGCCTGGCTTGATCTTTACCTCCACATCATTCCTTGTCCCTAAAACCTAATCTGGCCCCTAGTTCCCCGCACTGACTCCAGAAGCATCCCTACAAATATAATAAAAATCATCCCCAAAACCATCCTTACAAACATAAAGTAAAATCTGAGACATGACTTCAATGGAGACCGCAGTTCGGTGCCAGATTGATGGGAAGAATTAAATTGAGCAGTATGGTGCAGAGCAGGGTAGTGAGAAAATCAGGCGATGAAAGGAGAAATTACAATGTGCCAAAAAACAGAATAACCAAGAGAGGTGTAATCTGAGAGCATGGCAGGAAGGGGATATGAAAGAGGAGTCTGACAGCAGTGGAAATGGGTTGTTGTTGAGACTGGCCGTCTGGGCTTTCCAGCTGTTGTATCTTCTCCCAGAACGCAGAAGAGCTAAGAGGTGATGGCCAGAATGTTGGACATCCTTAATGATATAGTTGAGCCTTGAAGCAACAAACTGTGAAGATTAACTGAATCAGGTTTAATATCACTGGCATATGTCACGAAATTAGTGAAATCTCATGACATGGGGGAGAAGCTGTTACTGAATCATTGAGTGTCTGTTTCTCCTCTCTGATGAGAACAAGGCGTGACCTGGGTGAGTGTGGGATGTCCTTAATGATGGATGCCTCCTTTTCGAGGCATCATTCCTTGAAGATGTCCCAGATTTTTGGTGAAACAATTCCCGAGATTGGGACCAAGGAGACTAAAGGCTTGTGGTATGATGGGTATAGTTTTGGACGATTGAAGATTCAATTTCTCACATGTACATCAACACACACCGTGAAATGGTTCCTTTGCGTGAACAACCAACACGCTGGGAGATGCTTGCTTCCGGAGCCAACATTGCATGTGCGTAATGCTTGGCAGAGCACAGCTCAACACCAAGTTGGGAAAAAATTACTAGGAGATGTGCTTTTGATGTGCTGCGTTACCGGCAGCACCTACATAGCTGGCCGAGGCACTAGCTCAACTCTGGAGAGCTTGGTTTGATCCTGCCCTCCGCTGCTCTGTGTTTGTGGGTGAGTGGAGTTTGCGTGTTCTTCCTGTGACTACACGGGCTTTCCCAATGGAGTTCAATTTCCTCCCATATCTGAATAATTGGCCACTTTGAATTCCCTCGTCTGAGTGAAGGGTAAGAATAAAATTGGTATCCAAATCAGAATCAGGTTTAATATCACGGGCATTTGTCATGAAGTTTGTTGTTTAGCAGCAGTAGTGCGGTGCAGTACATAATTTAAAAGGGCTATAAATTACAGTAAGAAATAAATATAATTAAATTAGTAGGTAGAGTTCATTTTCCATTCAGAAATCGGTTGGCAGAGGGTAAGAAGCTGTTCTTAAAATGTTGAATGTGTATCTTCCATCTCCTGTACCTTCCCCCTGATGATAGGAATGAAAAGAGGGCAAGTGCTTGATGGGAATCCTTTAGGGTAGATTGCGCCTTTTTGAGGCACTGGTGTTTTGAAGATATCCTCGATGGTGGAACTGGCTGAGTTTGCAACTTTCTGCAGGTTTTTCTGAGACTGTGCAGCGGCCCCCCACAGTGGGGCAAACAGTATGCTCTCCATAGTGCATCTGTAGAAATTTGCTAGGATCTTCAGTGACATGCCAAATCTCCTCAGACTCCTGATGAAATATAGCTGCTGTCTTGTATCAGTGTGCTGGGCTCAGGGCAGATCCTCAGCTGTTGACACCCAGGAACTTGAAACTGCTCGCCCTCTGCTGAACCGTTGACTTCCCCTTTCTGAAGTACAGTGGAAAAGCTTGTTTTGCAAACTGTCCACACTGTTCATCACATCAGTGCCTCGAGGTAATACAAGAGAAAAACCACAACAAAATACAGTAAAATGTGTAACCGTTACAGGGAGTGTGCAGTGCAGGCAGGCGATAAGGTGAAAGGCCATAATGAAACAAGTAGTGAGGTCAAGAGTCCGTCCGTTTTTAAAAAGTGGAATGGACGCTGCCCATGAGACTTGTGGTGTGTGTGCTTTAAGGGTTTTATACCTTGGGCCCAATGGGAGTTGGGGGGTGGGGAACCAGAGAATGTGGGAGGGGGAGAGGGTTCTTTGATCATTGTTGGCTGCTCGACCGATGCAGTAGGATGTGTAGACGTGGAGGGATGAAGTGAATGGGATTAGTTTAAATGGTCAGCATGGAGTTGGTGAGCCGAAGGGTCTGTAAGACCAAAACATCAGCATTCAGTATAAACACAGATTGCTGTAAGGTACTGTTACATTGTTATACTTGTACTAATGTGAAGATAAAAGCGTGTTACATGACGGATGTAAATATGTACCAATTGCTGATCCACTCTGCACTGAGCTAAGGGTCTGGGGACAGAATCTCTTTGTGAACTGCAGTTCAGAGCACTGCTTGTGTTTACTGTTTGAATGCTTTCCCTCTACGCATTGGTGTTTGTCTTTTTCAATGTTTTTTTGGGGTTTCTTCAGTTCATGGCCACCTGTAAGGAAACAAATCTCTAGGTTGTGTATACATTAATGTATACATACTTAGATAATAAATGCACTTTGAACATTGAACCATCGAATCCTGAGAGATGGGTATGTATCTGGCTTCAGTTATCTCGCTCCTTAGTTCAAATGAAGTGTGCACAGGGTCATTTTCCAACATGAACTCTGAGGCAGGGTTTGGGGTTCTTCTAAAAGTTGCCCTTAATGCCTTCAGGTCAAAGGGGAAAGGGGTTAAGGAGCCAGTGCAGAGTACCACTCTGGCCATGCCCCTCAACAACAGGTATATCACTTTGGATACTGTTGGCGGGGCGTTTGACCTAACAAAGTCAAGTCAGTGATTGGGTCTCTGGCACTGAGTCTGGCTCTGTGACTCAGAAGGGAAGGGGGGAGAAGAGGCGAGCTCTGGTGATAGGGTATTCGGTAGTTAGGGGAACAGATAGGAGGTTATGTGGGCAAGAATGAGATCCCCGGTTGGTATGTTACCTCCCAGTTGCCATGGTCTGGAATATCTTGAATTCAGTCCTCAGCATTCTTAAGTGGGAGGGTGAACTGCCAGAAGTCGTGGGCCATGTGGGTGCCACTGATCTGGGTAGGACGAGACCACACCTGGAATATTGTGTACAGTTTTGGTCTCCAAATTTGAGGAAGGACATTCTAGCTATTGAGGAAATGCAGTGTAGGTTCACGAGGTTAATTCCCGGGATGGCGGGACTGTCATATGTTGAAAGATTGAAGTGATTGGGGTTGTTTACACTGGAATTTAGAAGGATGAGAGGGGATCTGATTGAAACATATAAGATTATTAAGGGATTGGACATGCTAGAGGCAGGAAGCATGTTCCCGATGTTGGGGGAGTCCAGAACCAGAGGCCACAGTTTAAGAATAAGGGGTAGACAAATTGGAACGGAGTTGAGGAAAAACTTTTTCACACAGAGGGTTGTGGTTCTGTGGAATGCTCTGTCTCAGAAGGCAGTGGACGCCAATTCTCTGGATTCTTTCAAAAAGGAGTTAGATAGAGCTCTTAAAGATAGTGGAGTCAAGGGATATGGAGAGAAGGTGGGAAAAGGTTACTGATTGTGGATGATCAGCCATGATCACAGTGAAGGGTGGTGCTGGCTCGAAGGGCTGAATGGCCTATTCCTGCATCTATTGTCTATTGAGTAACAGGGTTCTGCAAGGAGTAAGGTGTTATAGTAATGTAAAGGGCAGGACCTCCAAGTTGTGCTCCATGCTAGTGAGGCTAGAACTAGGAAGATTATGCAGCTTAATACGTGGATAAGGAGTTGGTGGAGGGAGGGATAGGATTTTTGGATCATTGGATTCTCTTCCAGGGAAGGTAGGGCCTGTACAGAAGGACAGTTTGCATCTGAACTGGGAGGGAAGGGAAGACTAATATCCGAGCAGGAAGGTTTGCTGATACTCCACAGTGGGGTTTAAACTAGAGTTGCAGGGAGA
This sequence comes from Mobula birostris, assembly GCF_030028105.1. NCBI lineage: Eukaryota > Metazoa > Chordata > Chondrichthyes > Myliobatiformes > Myliobatidae > Mobula > Mobula birostris. The sequence continues at coordinate 91,694,729 of NC_092374.1, forward strand.
TGGTAACCAGAGTGCCAGGACAGGTTGTGGAAGCAGATGTTGGTAACACCTCAGACAAAGTTAGGAATGTAAAGGTTGAGGATGGTGTGACTAGTGTCCTGAGATGTGTATTTTTCAATGCAAGTAGTATGGTAGGAAAGGCAGATTACAGTGCTGAAGACGAGGTAGCTGGTTTACAAACAGAGGCAAAGTGTATTGCAGGGAGGCTGTTGATAGGGCAAAACTGCAGTCAACAGGATGAGTTGCAACGCAAAAGGAGGACAAAATCGAAAAAGGTGAATGCCAGACTAGAGGTTTTATGTTTGAATCCACGCAATATATGGAATAAGGTAGGTGAACTTGTAGCGTGGTTGCAGATTGGCATGTCTGATGTAGGCATCACTGAATCATGGCTGAAAGAAGATTGTAGCTGGGAGCTTAATGTCTAAGAAGACATATTGTATCGAGAGGACAGGCAGGGACGCAGAGGGGGCGATGTTGCTGTGCGGGTAAAAAATGAAATCAAATCATTAGAAAGCGGTGACGTAGGGTTGGAAGCTGTTGAATCATTGTGGATAGAGCTAAAGAACTGCACAGGTAAAAAGACCCTGAACATAGTTGTATACAGGCACTCAAGCAGTAGTAAAGATGTGGTCTACAAATTACAATGAGAATAGAAAATGAATGCCAAAAGGGCAATGTTAGAATAGTCATGGGGTACTTCAGTAAGCAGGTAGATTGGGGGAAATCAGGTTGGTCCTGGATTCCAGGAGAGGAATTTCTAGAATACCTCCAAGTTGGCTTTTTAGAGCAGCTCATGGTTGAGCCCACTAAGGTATCTGCTATTCCGAATATGGTTTTGTGCATTGAACCGGAATTGATCAGAGAGCTTAATGTAAAAGAGCCCTTTGTGGAAAGTGACCATAATATGATCAAATTCACCCTGAAATGTGAGAAGGAGAAGCTAAAGTCAGGTGTATCAGTATTACAGTCGAGTAAGAGGAATTAGAGGCATGAGAGTGGATTGGAAAAGAACATTGGCTGGGATGACAGCAGAGCAGCAATGGCTGGAATTTGTGAAAGCAATTCTGAAGGCACAGGATATAGATCACAAAGAAGAAGCATTCTTCACACAGCCTTGGATCACCCAGACAACACAAACAGGAACAGGCCCTTTGGCCCACACTGTTTTTGCCTCACCAGCTAAAAGGTACATCCAACAACCCCCCCCCCCCCCCCCAAAACTTATGTCTCATACCTTCAGAATGGAAAGGCAAGCAGAGGCAAAGCAGAATCAAGACCTTTCCACCAAACCCAAGAGCAAAGGAAAGACCTGAGGTTTGATATTTGTAAGCGCCAGGGAATTTGGAAAGGTCAGGTAGTGATGGAGTCCAGACCCAGAGCGTATTGAAGCGACAGGGCCCGGTCCCAGAGCAAGGAACAGCCCGTAGTTTGGCCAGTTTAAACGCCGCGCCAGATTGAAAAGGCAGGGTGTCAGGACCAGAGGCAGGGGTTGGGCTGGTTCTGCTCGCTGCTCCGTGAAATTTACTGGGCTCCATGTCAAGCTGAGGCTGTGGTCTGCTTTGACTGCTCCAGGCTTCATGTCCATGGACTCATTTTCATTCTGAATGCTATTTGTTTACCTTTATTGTTTGCACGATTTGTTTTTTCTCTCTACATTGGGTGTTTGTCATTTTTTTTAATGGTTAAAGGGTTTTTTTAAAGGGTTTCTTTGTTTTGTGGCTGTCTGTAAGCAGAGAAATTTCAGGGTTGTATAATGTATACATACTTTCATCATAAATGCATTTGGAACTTTGATTTATTTTCCTTCTAAACCCTATTCTTCTGCTGTCTCTCTGTAAACTTTGATGCCCTGATTAATCAAGAACCTATCAACCTCCGCTTTAAATATACTCAATCACTTGGCCTCCTCAATGAATCCCACCGATTCACCAAACTCTAGCTAAAGGAGTTCTTTAGGAATCGCTTGCTTGCACCATGACTTTCACTGATGTCCAGTTGAATTTGTGCCCCTCTGTCTTCCTGGGTGGAGACTAGGAGAGTTGGTCACGCCGCTTCACCACCAGTGCCATTTCCTTTAGTAGGTTATGGAATGAGCTGCCAGTGGAAGGTGTAGATACAAGGATAACAATGATTTTAAAGACTGATAAATGATAAGATGATAAAAAATGATCGTGGCTCATCTGGCCGTGCATTCAACACCACCCACGAATCAGGCTTATTATCACTGACGTATCTTGTGAAATTTGTAGTTCTGCAGCAGCAGCACTGTATGCAAAAAAAAAAACTAGAAATTAAAACTAGAAATATATTCCAAAAAATATAAATAGTGCAGAAAGAGCATATTAGTGAAGTATGGTTCATGGGCCGTCAGAGATATAGATGGAAGAACCTATTCCTAAAATGTTGAGTGTGAGTCTTCAGGCTCCTGTAGCTTCTCCCTAATGGTAAGAATGAGAAGAGGGTGTCCTGAGGAGAAGGATCTGTTTCTGAATCACTTAGTGCAAGTCTTCAGGCTCCTGTACCACCACTTCAGTGGTAGTAACGAGAAAAGGGCATGTCCTGGTTGGTGAGAGTTCTCAATGATGGATGCCACCAGCTAGTAAAGTGGTGGTGGGGGTTTCCTTGAAGTGAACCATGTCCTGGATGTACCTCAGCACTTCTTCTCATCTTCCAGGCCACGGTGGAGGAACCAATCATTTGCAATGATGAAGTTATTTTCCCGCTCTCTGTTGCTCTGGACAAGCTACCAGTGGGAACTATCAAAGCAAAGGTGAGTGACAGACCTCAAGACGCACACCGCTCAATTTTTTGCCACTTATACCTTACTCTGTGGTAATTCATCATGTTTGATTGCTCAGTGGAAGATAGCATAGAACAGTACAGTGCAGAGAAAGGCCCTTTGGCCCACTCAGCTGGTCCTAATTTTTTGCGTTTAGCCCATATTCTCCTAAGCTCCACCCTGCATTAGATACTCAAGCCTGGGAGGTACAATATGGAGAGCAAGCTGTTGCCCATGTAGCAAGCTCCCCCTCTTTACGCAGCGAATGAACCCAAAGGAACAGCTGAGACCCATATAGTTTGACACCAGCAGCATCACAGGAGTTGTCCGTCAGCATTGAACTCAACGTAGGACTCCAGCTCCAGATTTTTCCCTCGGGGTCAAATCCCAAAGCTGCCTCCATGAGGTAAGTTTGTGATCAGAGTTTTCCTTCTAGATGAGCTGCCAAGCACAGCTGACGAAGCAACTGGTTTTAAGGCGCCAGTAACCCGTCTCTGGTCCTTCTGTTAGTAGGAACGGTTCTGTTGGGCTGAGTAGTCACAGGTGAAGCCCAGGAGCTGGACTTGGTTGTCAGGGTCTATTTGAGGCACTCGCCATTGGGAGCATTAAATAGGTAGTGGGAGCTTTTCCCCACTACTGACCCGCCAATAATAACCTTAAGGAACCATATACCTATCTAAGTGTTTGTTAAATGACACTGTTGTACCTGCCTCAACATTCCTCATTCCATGCACTCGCCACTCTCTGTATGAGAGAAGGAAGGTTTAAAGGAGATGTCTGGGGCAAATTTATTTTAAACACAGTGGTAGATATCTGGAATTTGCAGATGGTGTGATACTGGAAGCAGATAAGATAGCAGCATTCGAGGCTTTTAGACACATGGGTATGTAGGCACATGACCAATATTTGCCGGATTACCTTGCTACAGAGGAGAGGTTATTGAATTAAATAGAGTGCAGAAAACATTGACTGGGATGTTGCCAGGACTCGAGGAACTGAGAGAACATGAGAGCATTATTTAAAGGCAAGAGGGGAGAGATTTATCATGAACTTCAGGGGCAATTTATTTGTTTTTTTAAACACAAATGGTAGAATGGTTGTAAAGCTGGTGCAATAACAACTTTTAAAAGACAGTTGGGCAGGAACGTGGATTGGGGAGATTTGGATGCAAATGTTGATAAAGGAGACAAGCTTGAGCGGACATCTTAGTCGGCTCTCAGTTCATTCATTTATCCTGTGCCATGTCGTATGACGTGGGCAATCATGGACTCATGATTGTGATTGTTCTTGGCAAGCTTTTCTGCAGAAGTAGATTGCCATTGCCACCATCTGGGCAGTGTCTTTACAAGCCGGATGAGCCCAACCATTATCAATACTCTTCAGAGATTGTCTGCCTGGTGTCAGTGGTCACATAACCAGGAATTGTGATGTGAACCAGCTGCTCATATGACCATCCACCACCTGCTCCCATGGCTTCACATGACCCTGATTCGGGGGGTGGGGGTGCTAAGCAGGTGCTGCACCTCACCCAAGGGTGACCTGCAGGCTAGCGGAGGGAAGGAGTGCCTTACACCTCCTTTGGTAGAGACGTATCTCCACCTCGCCACCCAATTGCTATAAGTTACTCAAGTAAATTAATAGTGCAAAAGAGGAATAGTGAGGAATAGTTCATGGTCCATTCAGAAACCTGATGGTGGAAGGGAAGAAGTTGTTCTTAAGACATTGAGTGTGAGTCTTCAGGCTCCTGTACCACCTCCTTGATAGTTGTGATGAGAAGAGAGTGTGTCCTGAATGGTGAGGGTCCTTAATGGTGACAATATTTAGTAGATGCATCTTTGGCGGCAGTTACAGCCGTGATTCTGTGTGGATAGGTCTCCGTCAGCTTTGCACATCCGGACTGCAATTTTTTCCCCATTCTTCTTTACAAAACTGCTCAAGCTCTGTCAGATTGTATGGGGATCATGAGTGAACAGACCTTTTCAAGTCCAGCCGCAAATTCTCAATTGGACTGGGGTCTGGACTGTGACTTGGCCACTCCAGGACATGAACTTTGTTGTTTTTAAGCCATTCCTGTGTAGCTTTGGCTTTATGCTTGGGGTCATTGTCTTGCTGGAAAACAAATCTTTTCGCAAGTTGCAGTTCTCTTGCAGACTACATCAGGTTTTCCTCCAGGATTTCTCTGTATTTTGCTGCATTCACTTTACCCTCTGCCTCTACAAGCCTTCCAGGGCCTGCTACAATGAAGCATCCTCACGGCATGATGCAGCCACTACCATGCTTCACGGTAGGGATGGTGTGCTTTTGATGATGTGTGATGTTTGGTTTATGCCAAACATAGTGTTTAGTCTGTATGGCTAAAAGGCTCAATTTTGGTTTCATCAAACCATAGAATCTTCTTCCAGCTGACTTGAGTCCCCCACGTGCCTTCTGGCAAACTCTAGCCGAGATTTCATGTGAGTTTTTTTTTTCAACAGTGTCTTTTTCTTTACCACTGTCCCATAAAGCTGCGACGGGTGAAGTTGTTGTTGTATGCCCAGTCTCTCCCATTTCAGCCACTCCAGAGTTGTTATGGGTCTCTTGGTGATCTCCCTCACCAGTCTCCTTGCATGATCACTCAATTTTTGAGGTCGGCCTGCTCTAGGCAGATTTGCATCTGTGCCATATTCCTTTTATTTCTTGATAATTGACTGAATATTCCTTGGAGTACAGTTAAGTGTCTTGGAAATTTTCTTGTATCCATCTCCTGACTTGCGGTTTTCAATATCCTTTTCGTGGAGTTGTTTGGAGTGTTCTTTTGTCTTCATGGTGTAGCTTTTGCCAGGATACTGACTCACCAGCAGTTGGACCTTCCAGGTACAGGTGTATTTTTACTAGAATCACTTGACTGCACACGGTGACCTTCTTTTAAATAATTATGTGACTTCTAAAACAAATTAGCTGCACCAGTGATGATTTGGTGTGTCATATTAAAGACGGGTGAATACTTATACAATCAATTATTTTGTGTTTTATATTTGTAATTAATTTAGATCACTTTGTAGAGATCTGTCTTCACTTTGACACTAAAGAGTCTTTGTTGATCACTGTCAAAAAAAGCCAAATTAAATCCACTGTGATTCAGTGTTGTAAGCATGAAAACATCCGGGGGGGGGGGGGGTGAATACTATGTTGGGCCCAGGATGTTGATGTCGACACCCAGGAACTTGAAACTGCTCACCCTTTCCAACTCGATCCCTCAATGAGGACTGGAATGCAGGGAATGGAGGGATATTGTAGAGGGTTCAAAGGAGGTTCGCAAAAATGATTCCAAGATTGAAAGGCTTATATGAAGAGCATTTGATGGCCCAGGCCTGTACTTCCTGGAATTCAGAAGAATGAAGGGGTGGTGGGGAGGATCTCATTGAAACCTATCAAATGTGGAAAGGCTTTGATGGAGTGGATGTGGAGAGAATGTTTCCTATTGTGGGGGTGCCTAAGATCAGAGAGAACACAGTCTTAGAATAGAGGGACATCTATTTAGAATGGTGTTGAAGAGGAACTTCTTTAGCCAGAGAGTGGTGAATCTGTGGAAGTCGTTGTCACAGGCAGCTGAGGAGGCCAAGTCATTGGGTATATTTAAGACAGTTTGATTGGTTCTTGATTAGTCGGGCCATGAAGGGAAGTGGAAGAAGGCAGGAGATTAGGGCTGAGAGGGAAAATGGTGAAATGGCAGAGCAGATTCAATGGGGCAAATGGCCCAATTCTGCTCCTATACCTTATGGTCTTATATGGATCATGTATATAACCCTCTCAGTGGGCTCGTATACAAACTTGGCTTATTAACTAGCTCTGCTAAAAGCCACGTGACTTGACAGTAAGAAGGCCAACTTTCATAAACAAGATACGCCTGATGTCTGTATGATCTTGGGTTCAACCAAACAGGAACATTGTATTACAGTGTATTGAGGTAGAACAAGGTAAAACAATAACACAATGCAGAATGAAGTGTGTAGGTTGTATAATGTCTGGGGTGGGTATGGTCTTTGTAATGTCTGGGCTGAGTGAAGGTCTGATGGTTGCTTCACTGAGGCAGTGAGAAGTGTAAATGGGATCTGTTGAGGGGAGGCTCGTTTCCGTGATGTGCTGAGCTGTGTTAATGCTCTGCTCTGATGTGCTCTGCAGTTTCTTGTGCTCACTGCAGAACAGTTGCCATACCGAGCCGTGATACATCTTGATGGGATGCTTTCTATGCTGCATCAGTAAAAATTGGTGAGTTGAAGGAGACTTGCCTTTTTTGATTTGGACATCCCATCCAGTTAGGAATATTTGTTCATAAACTAGACATATGGAGGGAGGAGAAGATGGCGACGCGTCGCAGCGCGTGCAGCTCTCCGGTGAAATGATACTGTACTTGTAATTAGGATGCTGTGCACAATTCTGATTTGATGGAGACAGACGTGAGAAGGCACAGAGGAACATCTGGAGAAATTTCTGAAATGCCTGGTTCGCTGCTGCTGCTACTGTGCGATCAAGAATCTCTGGAGGGAAGGCCCCAAAATCCCCGGCTTTGCCTGCTGCTGGCGACCGAGGCTGAGATCAAAGCGTTCAGCAGAGATGGCGCTCAGTACTTGGGGTCAGAGAGCTGATCGGAGGCTCGAAGTTTTCGGACGACTCAGAGTCGGACTGTGGTCGGGCATGGCAAGGAGAGTTTTCTTCCTTCTCCCGTCTGCATGAGATGTGGGACTTTCGAGAGACTGAACTTTTTTTTACTGTGCTTCATCAAGTTATGGTATTGTTGCACTGTTGTAACTACATGTTATAATTATGTGGTTTTTGTTAGTTTTTCAGTCTTGATCTGTCCTGTGTTTCTGTGTATCGTTTCTTAATGCATGCATTACTAAATGACAATAAAGGAGGACTGCGTGTCCTCATAATCTAATACGAATAAAGCCGGCTGTTTCCAGTAACTCAGAGGGTGGATCGCAAATGAATTTTGTGGTAAGAGTCCCAAAGCAAAGCTGATATTTGGAAGGGAATCAAAAGGCCGTGTATGGGCACCGAAGACTGTTCACCCTCCTCAGTGGTGGTGGTGGCTGTCCGTCGTTTTTGCTAATGACAGGAAACCTGTGCGGGAGAGCTTTTAAAAGTGGAAAAGCCATTGCACTGGGACAGTTCCATTCTCTCGACCTCGGGAGTCCAGGTTCAACGGTATGGATAGCGTCACAACTGGGGTCTTCCTTGTTTGCAGGGAATGACCACGTGCCTCCTCATGCCCTTCGCTCTCCACGGAGTATTGTAGTACCGACTTCCTGCCCATTAGATCTCACTGTAGATCTGATCCGCCCAGTCCGCTGGAGCTGAGTTCCCATGCTCGGACAGGCATGTCCCCTTTCTCACCGGGGTCTGAGGCCCACCAGCTACCCTCACCTAGTTTGGCCCACCTGTCGAAGCGATGTACCGGGGTGTGACTGCTGTCACGTATGGACAGCTGCTTGGAGCCACAGGTTAGAGCCGAGTGGGGGACCGTAGGTGAGTAAGCTGCCCGGGAATTGACACGACAGGCCCCTTCACCAGAGGTACTACCCCTACCCCTCCCTGGACACCCCACACAGACGGTACTGCACAGGAAAAGCCCTATGGCCCACAATGTATGTGCTGAACATGAGCCCAAATTAAACAAATTCCATTTGTCTGAATGAGGACCATATCTATCAACTCCCACAAAGTGCTGGAGGAACTCAGCAGGTCAGGGAGCATCTGTACAGTGGAATGAACAGTCAACGTTTTGGGCTGAGACCCTTTGTCAGGTCTCATCCGTCCTAACACACTGCTAGGGGAAGGTGGGGGGGGGGTAGTTGAAGTAACAAGCTGGGAGGTGAAGGGTGGAAAAGGTAAAGGCTGAAGAAGGAAGAATCTAATAGGACAGGACAGTAGACCATGGGAGAAAGGGAATGCGGGGGACAAGAGGGAGATGATAGGCAGGTTGGGAGAAGAGAAGGGTAAGAGGGGAACCAGTATGGGGAATAGAAAGAGAAGCTGGAAGGGAGAGAAATTACCAGAAGTTAGAGAAATCACTGTTCATACCATCAGGTGTATTATTATTATTATTGAATTACAGCGCAGAATAAGCCCGTCCGGCCCGTCGAGCCACACCACACAGCAACCCCCGATATTTAATCCCAGCCTAATCATGGGATAATCTACAATGACCAATTAACCTATCAACCTGTACACCTTTGAAAGATGGGAGGAAACCCACGCGGTCAGAGGGAGAGCATGTAGATTCCTTACCAACAGCAATGGGAGTTGATCCCGGGAAGCTGGTACTGTAACCACCTCACTACCATAACGCCCACGGTTGGTGGCTACCCAGATGGAATATGAGGTGTTGCCCCACCAACCTGAGTTTGACCTCATTGTTGCAGTGGGTGAGACCAAGGATAGACATGTCAGTATCAGAATGGGAAGTCTGATTTGAATAGATAACCACCAGGGGGTCTAGCCGTTTGCAGCAGGCAGAGCAAAATGGCTTGACAAAGCCTTGTTTCCGCCCCCTTTCCAGACTTCATGAAGGGTCTCTGGCCAAAGCTTCACTGTTTGTTGCCCTCCATGGATGCTGCATGACCTGCTGAGTTCCTCAGCATTTTGTGTGTGTTTTTCAAGATATCTAGCATCTGCAGAATCTCATGTCCCTGAGAAACTTCAGGAATTTGAATTGAGAAATGTTACGGTTCAGCCACAGCATGCTTCTGTAGAGGAATGCAAACTGAAGCTTGTAAATTCTTCTGAGGGTTTTGTGAAGATCATGCGTCTGCAAATTTCAAATTCCTGCATTGATTTCCTAACCCTATTCAGTCCCACTTGTTTAAACGACTGTATTGGTTTGTTTTCGTACAACCACTGATGTCCCAGATCTTCCCCCAGACCTGGTTCGATGCCCGAGTCAGAAAGCTGTAGCTTCACTTGTCGCTGTGGAGAGCTGTTCTCAAAAATCTAAGGCCAGGCACCAGTGGATAATTAAGGGAATGGTACAACTTGGTGAGACCCACCGTAAGTTGGGGGGACAACTTCATCAAGCATCTCCGCACCATCCACCTCAAGCGAGACTTCCCGGCGGCCAAACATTTAAATTCCCATTCCCGTTCTATATGTCGGTCCATGGTCTGCTCTAGTGCCAAGGGTGGAGGAGCTGCACCTTGTAGTCTGTCTGAGTAGTCTCCAACCTGATGGCATGAATATTGATTTCTCCAGTAAACAGATTCTCTACCCCCCCCACCCCATTACCCACTTCGACTATTCAATTCTTCTCACCGGCCTGTTACTTTCCCTGGGTTGCACCCTCCTTCCCTTTCTGCTATGGTGTACTATCAGATTCCCCCTTCTCCAGCCCAGCTTGCTTCACCTATCACCTTCCAGCCAGTCTCTTTCCCCTCCACCACCTTTTCAGTCTGGCACCTTCCCCCTTCCTTTCCAGTCCTGATGAAGGATCTTGGCTTGAACCATTGACTATCTTTTCATGTCCATAATTGCTGCCTGACCTGCTGAGTTCCTCCAGCATTTCATGTGTCTTAACTTGGTGGTGTGTCAGATAGGAATCACGCCTATTATTACTGACTTAAAATTACTATAAGGTACAAATAAAAAAAGCGCACAAAAAGAAGAGAATCCTAAAACATGGATGACACCTTGACGCACCACCTCTAGAAGATGCCCTCGATGGTGGGGACGTTGCAACCCAAGTTGATAGGGTGGTTAAGAAGGCATAAGGCATGTTAGCCTTCATTATTTAAGGGATTGAGTTCAAGAGCCATGAGGTAATGATTGTGGCTCTATAACACCCTGGTTAGACCATACTTGGTGTATTGTATTCAGTCCTGGTTGCCTCATCATTGGAATCATGTGGAGGTTTTGCAGAGGGCACAGAATGGCAATAGTGAATATGAGAAGACATACTTTTGAGGTAATTGGAGGAAAATAAAGGGGAGATGTCAGAGGTAAGTTTTTTTTTTACACTGGCTGGTAGGTGAATGGGACGCCCTGCCAGGGGTAGTGGTAGAGGCAGGTACATTAAGGACATTTAAGAGACTTTCGTTTGTTGGGGTGGCAGGGTGGAGATAGGTCTCTACTAAAGGAGGTGTAAGGCGCTCCCTCCCTCTGCTAGCCTGTGGGTCACTCTTGGACAAGGTGTAGCACCTGCTTAGCCCCTGATCAGGGTCAAATGAAGCCATGGGAGCAGGTGGTGGATGGTCGTATGAGTAGCTGGTGCGTATCGTGTCCCGGTTATGTGACCACTGGCACCAGACAGACAATCTCTGAAGAGTATTGATAATTGCAGAAGGTAATGGCAAACCATTTCTGAGGAAAAATTTGCCAAGAACAATCATTGTCATAGACCATGATTGTCCACATCATACAACACAGCACATTATGATCGAACGAAGAGACTCTTAGATAGCCACATTGATGAAAGAAAAATGGAGGGCTATGTGGGAGGAAAGGATTATGTTGAGCTTCGAGTAGGTTAAAAGGTCAGTATAACATAATGGGCCAAAGGTCCCGTACTGTGTTGTACTGTTATGTATGCTGCGGCAGGCAAGTCCAGAAATTGACGGAGACCTAGCAGAGATACTTAAATCATCCTTAGTGACAGGTGAGGCACCGGAGGATTGGAGGATAGCCGATGTTGTTCCACTGTTTAAGAAGGGCTCTAAAAATAAACCAGTTAGTTATAGGCCAGTGAACCTCACACTGTAGTGGGAAAATTATTGGAAGGTATTCTAAGGGACCCAATATATAAGTATTTGGATAGACATGTACTGATTAAGGATAGTCAGCATGGCTTTGTACATGGTAGGTTGTGTCTAACCAATCTTGCAGAATTTTTCAAAGAAATTACAAGGAAAATGGATGAAGACAAGGCAGTGGATGTTGTCTGCATGGATCCCCTGTGGGAGGTTGGTCAAGAAGGTTCAATCGCTCTGCTTTCAAGATGAGGTAGTAAATTGGATTAGACATTGGCTTTGTGGGAGAAGCCAGAGAGTGGTAATAGTTGGTTGCCTCTCTGACTGGAGGCCTGTGACTAGTGGAGTGCCGCAGGGATTGGTGCTGGGTCTATTGCCATCTATATCAACGGTCTGGATGGTAATGTGGTTGCTGGATCAGCAAATTTTCAAATGACATCAAGATTCGAGATGTAGTGGACAGCGAGGAAAGCTATCATGGCTTGTACAGGAATCTGGGTCAGCTGGAAAAATGGGCTGAAAAATGGCAGATGGAATTTAGTGCAGACAAGTGTGAGGTGTTGTACTTTGGTAGGACCAACCAGAGTGTGTCTTACACATTGAATGGTCGGGCACTGAGGAGTGCGGTAGAGCAAAGGGATCTGGGAATACAGATCCATAATAAATTAAAAGGGATGTCACAGGTAGATAGGATGGTAAAGAAAGCTTTTTGACACATTGACCTTCATAAATCAAGGTACCGAGTACAGGAGATGGGGTGTTATGTTGAAGTTGGTGAGGCCTAATTTGGACTATTGTGTACTGTTTTGGAAAACCTACCTACAGGAAAGATGTAAACAAGGTTGATAGAGTACAGAAAAAAAACTTGCAAGAATATTGCTGGATTTGGAGGACCAGAGTTATAAGAAAAGAATTAATAGGTTAGTCCAATCACAAACAAGGGAAAATCTGCACTCGCTGGAAATCTGAGCAACACACAGTGCTGGAGGGACTCAGCAGGCCACGCAGCATCTAGGAAAAGAGTACAGTCGACATTTCAGACCGAAACCCTTCAGCATCACTGGAGAATAAAAGCTGAGGAGTAGATTCAAAAAGTGGGGTTGTGGGGGGAGAGAGAAACACAAGGTGACAGGTGAAACCTGAAGGGGGAGGAGATGAAGTAAAGAGCTGGGAAGTAAATCGGTGAAAGAGACAGAAGGCCATGGAAGAAAGAAAAGGAGGGAGAAGCACCAGAGGGAGGTGATGGGCAGGCAAGGAGATAAGGTGAGAGAGGGTAAAGGGGTTGGGAAAATGAAGGGGAGGGGGCATGAAGGACATTACTGGAAGTTCGAGAAATCAATGTTCATGTCATCAGGTTGGAATATAAGGTGTTGTTCCTGTAATGTAAGTGTGGCCTTGTCATGACAGTGGAAGAGGCCATGGATGGGCATATCAGAATGGCAAGTGGAATTACAATGGCAGCTACTGGGAGATCCCGCTTTTTCAGACAAACTGAGCATAGGTGCTCCACAAAGTGGTCTCCCAATCTACGTCGAGTCTCACCAATATACAGGAGGCCACAGCAGGAGCACTTGACACAGCATATGATCCCAACAGACTCATAGGTGAAGTGTCGCCTCACCTGGAAGGACTGTTTGGGGCTCTGAATGGTTGTGAGGGAGGAGGTGTAGAGGCAGATGTAGCACTTGTTCTGCTTGCGAGGATAAGTGCCAGGAGGGAGATCAGTGGGGAGGGACGAATGGACAAGGCAGTGGCATAGGGAGCGATCCCTGCTGAAAATGAGGGGGTGGGGGAGCACCCTTACCACCCCACCAGCCTCCGTGTCCAGCAGATAATTCTCCAAAACTTCTGCCACCTCCAACAGGATCCCACCACCAAGCACGTCTTTCCCTTGGGAAGAGAAGTTTGGCTAGGTACTGGAATGGAGGGCTCTGGTCCCAGTGCAGGTCAGTAGGAATAGGTAGTTTAAATGGTTTGGTATGAATTACATGGGCCAAAAGGCTTGTTTCTGTGCTGTACTTTTTTTATTATGCTATGAGATAAACATCAGGAAGGCGTGGAGAAATTTCTTCTCTCAGAGTGTGGTGAATCTTTGCCCCCATAGATGATGGAGGTCTGATATTTAAAGGTGGCGATGGATAAATATTTGAAAGATTGAGAAACTGAGGGTTTATGGGGAACTGGTAGAGGATTGGAGACCCACAGGGATGAGCTTGAAGGGCCAAGTGGCCTATTCTTCTTATTAACCTGTGTGGCTGTGAATACCCTGTGTCTGAATTGTACAAGACATAGGAACAGAATTGGGCTATTTGAATCTGCTTCCCCATTCCATTATGGCTGACTTGTCCTTCTCAATCCCATTTGCCTGCCTTTCCTTTGACACCCTGACTAATCAAGAACCCATCAACCGCTGCTTTAAACACACCCAATGACTTGGCTTCCACAGCCACCAGTGGCAACAAATTCCACAGATTTAACCACCCTCTGGCTAAAGTAATTACTCCTCATTCTCTGTGTAACAAAGTTAGAGACAGTACGACAGCTGATTTGCTAGATTACAGAAGAACTAAGTTAGGGTATTAATGTTATTGAACTGTACCCTACCATGATAAGATAAAGATCAGCTTTATTTGTCGCTCGTGCAGCGAAATGTGGCATTTGCATCAAATCAGCAAATGTTGTGCTGAGCAGCATGCAAGTGTTGCCACGCATACCCTACCAATATATTATGCTCGCAACATACTAACCCTAACTGTGTGTCTTTGGACTGTGGGAGGAAACCAGAGCAGCCAGAGGAAACCAATGTGGTCACAGCGAGAACATGCAAACTCCTTACAGACGGACAGGGATCGAGCCCTGATCTTAACTGCTGATGGTGTAATAGTGTTACACTACCGTGCCAATCTTAACTCTACCATGGATTATCCCAAGCTGCAAAAGAGGGTTGGGCATGGAGCTAGCAGTCCCATCATGTAAAAACCCAGAGCTACAGAAACATTAACAGAAGCTCCAAAGACCTCATCCCTGGGAGAAGGCGGATGCACCAAGAAGATGGACTACACCTGGAAACAACACGAAAGAATGCCCCAGGACTGAGGAGACTACTGTTGGTGGCTTATGCCCCAGTCGGGGTTATGGACTTCAGAAGAGGAATATTCCCTTGTACTACTACAGTGCCATGTAACAGTGAAATCATCTGTATGGATGACATGTTTCACTCTCTCTCGGTACAAGTGACAGCGATAAACCAAATTACTATTTGTATATGTTTCGTCACCATGCAAGGAGACATCGCCAGTGCGTTGTTCACTTGTATTCCCTCTGAATGCTTAGCTTTTATATACTTATCAGTTGATTAGTCGCAGGTGCCCCAGCCAAGAAGCAACCAAACAGGTTTTCCTTCCATACATGTGAAATACCTCTGAAATGACAGCCCGACTGCTTCAAGGATGTAGAATTTAATTCACACATAAACCAACAGCAACGTTGAGGAGAGTACAATGCAGACCAAAAGAGGAAACCAAGCTATTAGACAAGACCACTGCGGACTATAAAATCCAATGTGGGGACCACAGCAAACATTATATCAGCCAAACTGGGATCCCTGAAAGTCAACTGGCTGTAAAGTGGCATGAACAACTCTCCCTAGTCTCACTACACTTGAAGATTGAGAAGGGCACAATTTCAATAGACGATAGGTGCAGGAGTAGGCCATTCGGCCCTTCGAGCCAGCACCGCCATTCACTGTGATCATGGCTGATCATCCACAATCAATATCCAGTTCCTGCCTTATCCCCATAACCTTTGATTCCGCTATCTTTAAGAGCTCTGTCCATCTCTTGAAAGCATCCAGAGACTTGGCCTCCACTGCCTTCTGGGGCAGAGCATTCCATATATCCACCACTCTCTGGGTGAAAAAGTTTTTCCTCAACTCTGTTCTAAATGGCCAACCCGTTATTCTTAAACTGTGGCCTCTGGTTCTGGACTCACCCATCAGCGGGAACATGCTGCCTGCCTCCAGCGTGTCCAATCCCTTAATAATCTTATATGTTTCAATAAGATCCCATCTCAGCCTTCTAAATTCCAGAGTATACAAGCCCAGTCGCTCCAATCTTTCGACGTATGACAGTCCCGCCATTCCGGGAACTAACCTCGTGAACCTACGCTGCACTCCCTCAATAGCAAGAATGTCCTTCCTCAAATTTGGAGACCAAAACTGCACACAGTGCTCCAGGTGTGGCCTCACCAAGGCCCTGTACAGCTGCAGAAGGACCTCTTTGCTCTTATACTCAATTCCTCTTGTTATGAAGGTCAGCATGCCATTAGCTTTCTTCACAGCCTGCTGTACTTGCTTACTTTCAGTGACTGAGGTACAAGAACACCTAGATCTCATTATACTTCCCCTTTTCCTAACTTGACTCCATTTAGATAATAATCTGCCTTCCTGTTCTTACCACCAAAGTGGATAACCTCACATTTATCCACATTAAACTGCATCTGCCATGCATCTGCCCACTCACCCAACCTGTCCAAGTCACCCTGCATTCTCATAACATCCTCCTCACATTTCACACTGCCACCCAGCTTTGTGTCATTGGCAAATTTGCTAATGTTACTTTTAATTCCCTCGTCTAAATCATTAATATATATTGTAAACAGCTGCGGTCCCAGCACTGTGCCCTGCGGTACCCCACTGGTTACCGCCTGCCATTCTGAAAGGGACCCATTAATCGCTACTCTTTGTTTTCTGTCAGCCAGCCAATTTTCAGTCCATGTCAGTACTCTGCCCCCAATACTGTGTGCCCTAATTTTGCCCACTAATCTCCTATGTGGGACTTTATCAAAGGCTTTCTGAAAGTCTCAGGTACACTACATCCACTGGCTCTCCCTTGTCCATTTTCATAGTTACATCCTCAAAAAATTCCAGAAGATTAGTCAAACACGATTTCCCCTTTGTAAATCCATGCTGACTCGTATCGATGCTGTTACTGCTATCCAGATGTGTCGGAATTTCATCTTTTATAATTGACTCCAGCATCTTTCCCACCACCGACGTCAGGCTAACCGGTCTATAATTCCCTGTTTTCTCTCTTCCTCCCTTCTTGAAGAGAGGGACAACATTAGCCACCCTCCAATCCACAGGAACTGATCCTGAATCTATAGATTCAAAAGATTCAAAAAACTTTATTGTCATTCTAACCATACATCAGCTCTGCAGGGCAGAATGAGACAGCGTTCCTCAGGGGCAGTGCAATCATAACATAACAAACGCAACACTAAATAATAAACATAACAATAAATAGTAAAACACAGCAGCCACATGTCAGTTAAATCAGTTATAAGTGTTCAGTGCAAGTTAAAAGTGTTCAAAGCAGAGTCAGGTGGAGCAGCTATTTAGCAGTCTGACTGCCTGTCGGAGGAAGCTGTTTAGTAGCCTTGTGGTTTTAGTTTTGATGCCCCTGTAACGTTTGCCTGATGGCAGAGCAAACAGTTCATGGAGAGGGTGTGAGGGGTCATTAATGATGTACCGTGTCTTCTGGAGGCATCGACTCTGAAAGAGGTCTTGGACAGAAGGTAGGGAGAACATTGGAAAATAATTACCAATGTGTCCACAATTTCTAAAGCCACCTCCTTAAGTACCCTGGGATGCAGACCATCAGGTCCCGGGGACTTATCAGCCTTCAAACCCAACAGTCTATCCAATACCATTTCCTGCCTAATATAAATTTCTTTCAGTTCATCCATTACCTTAGGTCCTTTGGCCACTATTATATCTGGGAGATTGTTTGTGTCTTCCCTAGTGAAGACAGATCCAAAGTACCTGTTCAACTCGTCTGCCATTTCCTTGTTCCCCATAATAAATTCACCTGTTTCTGTCTTCAAGGGCCCAATTTTGGTCTTAACCATTTTTTTTCCTTTTCACGTACCTAAAGAAGCTTTTACTATCCTCCTTTATGTTCTTGGCTAGTTTACCTTCGTACCTCATTTTTTCTCCGCATATTGCCTTTTTAGTTACCTTCTGTTGCTCTTTAATAGTTTCCCAATCCACCGGCTTCCCACTCATCTTTGCTATGTTATACTTCTTCTCTTTTATTTTTATACTGTCCATTATTTCCCTTGTCAGCCACGGCTTCCTTTTTGGAACGAACTGATCCTGCACCTTCCGCATTATTCTCAGAAACACTTGCCATTGCTGTTCCACTGTCATCCCTGCTAGGGTATTGTTCCATTGGACTTTGGCCAGCTCCTCCCTCATAGCACCATATTCCCTTTGTTCAACTGTAATACTGACACTTCCGAGTTTCCCTTCTTCCTCTCAAATTTCGATTGGACGTGAGCGAAAGCCATGGCACAAGCAAGCATGCGGCATACAAGAGAATTCCTAGAAAAGTGGTTTTCCACAAACAGTTCTATAAACAGACATGTAGACCTCAATCCCATTTATAAGCCAGCGTGGACAAAATCCCAACAACCAATCAGTGATGAGGCCCCTTCCCTACGTCATAATTGAGTTTCCATAATGGCAACCAATCAGCTGATTGATTAGTACTGTATCTAAAAGCCAAGCATTCAGAGGACAGACCACAAGTGAACAGTACACTGATGATGATGTCTCCTCGTATGGTGACGAAATGTTGGCAAGTGGATTGCCAAGATTGGAGAACAACTCAACCCAATCATCAACCACCTGAATTGCCGATCTTCTGAGTTATTTCCGTCAATTACCAATTTGTAAAGGGGTTAAAGATGTTCTGAGGAATCAAAAATGTGTTGGCTAATGTGGTGTTGCCTTAAGGCGAAATGATGTAAAGTACAATATTATCATTGACAGCACCCTCTAGAAGTTAAAGGTTAATGTCCTAAACACTCCCATGAACAACTTGTACAAAATAATCATGTTCTTCCAAAGAGTTCATAATAGTTCATGAACATGAAATCATACCGTTATTGTCAATGCAAAAAAGCCCAGAAGGCATAAAGTTGCAAGGCAATTAGAGTACTTGGCGTGTGAGCCCGAATAATGATTGGGAAAAACAGGTTTGGCCACCGCAAGGTAATTAGAACTTAAAGACGCATGTCCCTGAAACTGTTTTGTTGTACAACGCATCTAGTTCTCTGGTGGTCTTCAGGGATGCCACAGTAGCATAACAGTTATTGCAACACTATTATAGCTCAGGGCGTTGGAGTTAGGAATTGAATTTCACAGCCATCTCTACATCCTCCACGTGGAATGCATGGGTTTTCTCTGGGTGCTCCAGTTTCAAAAAAAAAATTTGCCACAGTCCGAAGACACACCAGTTAGTAGGTTAATTGGTCATTGTAAATTGTTCTGTGATTCACTGAGGCCTCAGTTGGTCACGGTCAACCATGTTGCATCCTGCCTAGATGCGAAAGCCAGGGCAGTACAATATAGAGAGTAAGCTGTTGCCGTGCAACAAGCTGCCCATCTCCATGCATCTAATAAACCCAAAGAAACGGCAGAGACCAATCTAATTTGGCAACAGCTGTGTCCCAGGAGTTGCCAGTTGGCATTGAACTCAACTTTGAACTGCCTGAGGGACTCCAGCTCCAGACTTTTCCCTCGGGGTTTATTCCAGTGATTTTCCCCATAAGTGGGTATAGCCATAAGGCTGCAGAGGTTTGAGATCAAGAATTACTAGATTACTAGACCACTAGATTCTGGAATGGTTCCGGTAGACTGGAAAATTGCAAATATCACTCCACCCTTCAAGAAGGGAGAGAGGCAGAAGAAGGGAAATTATAGGCCAGTTAGTTTGACCTCAGTGGTTTGGAAGACACTGGAGTTGATTATCAAGGATGGGGTCTTGATATTTGAAGGCACATGATAAAATAGGCAGTAGTCAGCATAGTTTCCTCAAGGGAAAATCTTGCCTGACAAATCTGTTAGAATTCTTTGAAGAAACAACAAGCAGGATAGACAAAGGAGAGTCGGTTTATGTTGTGTACTTGGATTTTCAGAAGCTGTTTGACAAGGTGCCACGCGAGGCTGCTGAACAAGTTATGAGTCCATGGTATTACTGTAAAGATTCTAGCATGGATAAGCGGTGGGTGTCTGGCAGAAGGCAAAGAGTGGGAATAAAGAGAGCCTCTTCTGGTTGGCAGGGTGACTATCCCCACGTCATCACTGATTAACTGGATTTTGACAGCTCACACTTGTTCCTCAATCACACTATATTTACTTGTGCACAAGGGAAAACAGCATGTCACCAAACTGTTCTCAAGCTTGAACAAAGAAATGCCATTTTTATACAGAAGGTAACTAGTTGGATACAGATATTGACCAATTGATAATCTTGTACATGTTCAAATTCCTAATTACATGATCAATCACCAATCACACAACGATAATACCGTAAATCATCGAAGTAGAATTGGGTCACTGGTCCCATTGAGTCTGCTTCACTATTCCATCATGGCTGATTTATTATCCATCTCAATCTCATTCTCCTGCATTCTCCCTGTAACCTTTAACGCCCTAATTAATCAAGAGCCTATCAACCTCCGCCTTAAATATATTTACTGACTTGGCCTGTACAGATGTTTTCCTCATCTCTGTTCTAAATGGATGTTCTCCTGTTCTGATGCTAGGCCCTCTGGTCCTAGACTTCCACACTATAGGGAACATCCTTTCCATATCCACTCCATCTCGGCCTTTTAATATATTATAGGTTTCAATGAGATTTCCCCTGCCCCCTCCGCCTCCCATTCTTTTTAAACTCCAGTGAGTACCAGCCCAGAGCCATCAAAAGCCCCTCCTATGTTAACTCTTTCTTTTCTGGGATCATTGTCATGAACTTCCTCTGGACCCTCTCTGATGCCATCACATCATTTCTTAGATAATAGGCCCAAAACTGCTCTCAATACTCCAAGTGCAGTCTGACCAGTGCCTTAGCATTATATCCTTGCTTTTATATTCTAGGCCTCTCAAAAAGAATGCCAACATTGCAGTTTCCTTCGTTACCACCGACTCAACCTGCAAGTTAACCTGCAGGGAATCCTGCACAAGGACTGCCAAGTCCCTTTGCATCTCTGATTTTTTTAAATTTTCACCCTGTCTAGAAAATAGTCCACATCTTTATTCCTTCTATCAAAGTGCATGTCCATACACTTCCCTACTCTATATTCCACCTGCTATTTCTTTGCCAATTCTCCCAATCTGTGCAAGTCCTTCTGCAGACATACAGCTTCCTCAAAACTACCTGCCTTTCCATCTATCTTCATATCATCCACAGACTTGACCACAAAGCCATCAACTCCTTCATCCAAATCATTGACATACAATGTAAAAAGTAGCAGTTCCAACACTGACCCCTGCAGAACACCATTATTCACCTGCAGCCAGCCAGAAAAGGCTCCCTTTAACCCACTCATTGCCTCCTGCCAATCGGCCACTATTTTATCCATGCTAGAATCATGGGAGCTTATCTTGCTAAGTAGCCTCGTGTGTAGTACCATGTCAAAAGCCTTCTGGAAATCCAAATAAACAACATCCACCAATTCTCCTTTGTCTATCCTGCCTGTTATCTTATCAAGGAATTCCAACAGATTTGTCAGGCAAGATTTCCCCTTGAGGAAACCGTGCTGATTTTGGCCTATTGTGTCGTGTGCCTCCAAGTACCCCAAAACCCCATCCTTAGTAACAGATTCCAACATCTTTCGAACCACTGAAGTCAGGCTAGCTGGCCTATAATACCCTTTATTCTGCCCTACTCCCATTTTAGATAGTAAAACCATTCTAGGATCTAGTGATTCTTGAAGGATCACTACTGAGGGCTCCACAATCTCTTTAGCTACTTCATTCAGAACCCTGGGACGTAGTCCATCTAGTCCAGCTGACTTACCTACCTTCAGACTGCTCAGCTTCCAAAGCACCTTCTCCTTATTAATACCAATGACACATACTTCTACCTCCTGGCACTCTCACACTTCTGGGATACTGCTAGTGTGTTCCACAGTGAAAACGAATGCAAAATTCTTATTCAGTTCTTCCACCATTTCTTTGACCCCATTACTACCTCTTCAGTGTCATTTTCAATGTCCAATATCTACTGTCATCTCTTACTCTTTTATATATCTGAAAAAAAACTTTTGATAATCCTCTAGTTTCATATTTCATCCTCCTCTCTTTGCTGCTTTCTGTTGGCTTTTACAATACAGGTATTGTAGTGTGATTCATAATCATGCAAATCAGGAATACTCAGGTGGGGCGCCACTGTAATGTAGCGGTTAGCTTAACGCTATTACTGGGCCACTATCTGTGAGGAGTTTGTACGTTTTCCCCCATGTCTCTGGGTGCTTCACTTTCCTCCCTAAAGAGTTCCAGTTTGGTGAGAGGGTGGCATGATGTGCTACCAGCAGCATGCTGACACAGGTGGGCTGCCCAGCTCAGCACAATCTCCACTGATTTGATCAGACACAAAACAGCACATTCACTGTATGCATCGATGTACACGTGACAGATAAAGTTAACCTTGATCTTATCATAGTAGGACATCATTTAATAACTTAATGACACCTAATTTGCAGTACTGTGCAATAGTCTTAGACATGTATAGATATCACTAGGGTGCCTAAGACTTTTGCACTACTGTATTTGTCAATGTGGATTGGAGATCAGGTTTGTAAATCTGACAGGAGCAAAGGATGTTGGGAATGGTGATGGTGGAGCACTGCGAGAGAGGTTGTGGCAGAGGAGGAGTGCCAGGGCCAGGGTTGGGGTGGGGGGGATGCAGACACACCCAGCCCTAAGACCAGGCAAAGTCATTTGATTCCAAACAATTGGTTTATTATCATAGAATGTCTCTCAGGTGCTTCTATCTCGCTTCCCCTTTTCCCAGCCATGATTTCCCTCTCCCTGCCCCCTTCCCACTCTCAGTCCACAATAGAGACCCAGATCAGAATCAGGTTTACCATCACTCAGATATGTTATGAAATTTGTTTTGTGTTTTTTGTGTGGCAACAGTACAGTGCAATACATAAAATCACTATAGTACTATGCAAAAGTCTTGGGCACCCTAGCTCTATATATTACTGTATTTATTTTTATATATAAAATATATGTGTAGGGTGGGTGTGTGTGTGTATATAATATATATAGTTAGTGATAAATAAGTCTGAATCTGAATTTTGCCTGGGCTGACTACACGCTCTGTTAACTAGCTTTCCCTGCACATTATCTTATCCCTTGCATTATCTTATCTCCTGACTCACCTCTGCTGCCTTTGCCCTTTCCTGACTGCTTTCTCCCAGGAGCTGATACCCTCTGCACTGTGTTCTCCACCACAGATCATTGTCACGGTGTGGAAGAGGGATCAGGAGAAGGCCGAGGTGCGGGAGCATGGCTACCTGACCATCCTGCAACACCAGAACCCTTCCAAGATCTTCAGGGAAGATCAAAGCACTTTCAAAGCTCAAGGTACAGCAATGATGGGGCAGCCAGCAGCACAGATGAATGAACACGGAGGCCGTGTATCTTCACACGGTTAATAGTCGGTGGTAAAAGCTCCAGTCCTATGTTCCTTACTGTTCAGAATAAGGTTTAACACTGACTTGTGTGGCATGAAATTTGTTGTTTTGCGGCAGCAGTACCGTGCCAAGATGTAAAAATTATTTGAATTTCTGGCCCAATTACATCCACGTGACCAATTAGCTTGCAAAACTGTACATCTTTGGAATATGGGAGGAGACCGGAGCACCCGGCAGAAACCCACGCGTTCACGAGGAGAATGTACAAACTCTTGCAGACAGTGGTGGGAGTTGACCTGGGTCGCTGGCACTGCAGCAGCGTTATGCTAATCACTAGGCTACTGTGATGCCAATTAACTGTAAAGTACAAAAATAAATAGTCCAAAGAAAAGGGATAATGAGGTAGTGTTCATGGAATAATGGACTATTCCGAAACATGATGGCGAAGAGGAAGTAGTAGTTCCTCACTGAGTGTGGGTACCACCACCCCAATGGAAATAATTAGAAGAAGGCACGTTCCGGGTGATAAAAGTCCTTCTTACGACACTGCGTCTGAAGGCATACTCAGTGGTTGGGAAGGTTGTGCCCATGACAGAGCTGGTCGTGTCTACAACAGTGCTCAAAGTACGTACATGTCATCGTATGCAATCCTGAGATTCATTTTCTTCAAAGGTTCATTTTACTATCAAAGTGTGTGTGCAGAGTACCACTTTGAAACTTGTCTTTTCCAGGTAGCCACAGAATACAAAAAAAAACTTGCAAGCCCCAACCCCTCCCTTGCACAAAAACTAGAGATCACCCAAAACCCCAGCCCACCAATATGCAAAAGAAAGAATGGGCAAGAATACAAAAAAAAACAGAACTGAAAGAGGCCAATGTGAACTACAGTCCAATCCACAAACCTCAGAATTTCGATAATATCTCAGGAGAGCATTGGGACCCAGCGGCCCCTCTCTGAGAACCGCTCATTCTCCTCTGCATTTGCCTCGACCCTTCAATCAGCAAGAAATGTGGTCGATCATGGTCCCTCATCTCATCTCCGAGCTTCTCCTCGTAGCTCATGGTCACATTTCTCTCCTGGAGTTTTCTCAGGGACATCAGGGTGCTTAGCTCACTTGATCAGACTACAGACTGCAAGTTCCAGGCTCCAACAGTTTCAAAAACAGAATTAAGATAAGAAGAATAAGTAGAAGATGTAGAAAAGCTGAAACAATTGAGTACTTGGAAGATCTCACCCAAGGAATCGTCATTCGCTGGTGCCATCTTGACCAGAAGCGTACTTGTGGGTATACTCAACAATTCTATCGAATAGTAACTCTAACAGAATCAATGAAAGGCTGCCCAGCTAGGGCATACAACAAAAGTGCAGATGACAACAGACTGTGCAAATGCAAATAAATAAAAAATAGCAAGAAGTATCGAGAACATGAGATGAAGAGTCCTTAAAAGTGAGTCTATTGGTTGTGGGAACACTTCAATGATGGGGAGAGTAAATTTTTTTAGTCTTTTATTCAAAGGCCTTTTCTACGCTATCTATATGTTTGCAGGTAATACCAGCATTTAGGCTGCATCTCAAATAACGATGAGCCAGAATACGGGAAAGAGATAGGGTACTTTGGAATGTGGTGTCATCTCATCTGCTGTTATGCTGCAGGTGCTTGGGTCCTCCATCTTTGTATAGGATTCCTCATTACTATTTCTATAGCTGTGTCTTTTTACCACTCTGGGTTGTTAGCCCTGAGTTGAACCCTGAACCTGGAGGACCGGTGGACCACTCTTGGTATGGCCTCTGCCCTTTGGCCTGTTTGGTATGGGTGACCCTACCAAGAGTCAAAGCACAAGGCCCTGACTCCAGCCAGCATAGCTCTCTGGGTCACTGAGGCACGCAAGCCTCCAAACCCTACAACAAGGTTGTGGTTCTCTTGGAGGAGTATGGCGTCATGACAATGTGTTACTAAGCTCAATGTCAGCAAAGCAAAAGCTTGGGTCATTGACTTCAGGAAGGGGTTAGTGCATTAGCTCCTGTCTACATCGATGATTCTGAGGTTGAGCAGGTTAAGAGCTTCATGTTCCTTGGAGTGAACTTCACCTAATCCAACCACATTGATGCCACAGCCAAGAAATCTCACCAATGCCTCTGTTTCCTCAGGAGGCTAAATAAATTTGGTATGTCCCAACCAACTCCTGTCCGCTTTTTATTGACGTATGCCCTAGAAACCATCCCATGTGGATACATCACAGGTATGGCAACTGTTCTGCATGCAACCTCAAAAAAACTGCAGAGAGTCGTGGACACAACACATCACAAAAATCATATAAAGTCAAGATTATTGCCATTCTATATACATGTATACTGTTAAATGAAACGTCATTTCTCCAAACCAGGGTGTAAAGCATAGTAGTACACATAACACACAAAACCTTAGTAAAGTTAGGATAAGATCTACAAATTAACTACACATAAATAAAGTGCATAAATTAAATAATGTCAGGTACAGAACAGATTAACTGGTCACACTTTGAATGTGACAGCAGGGAGTTCAGAAGCCCAATGGCCTGAGAGAAGAAGCTGTTTCCCATCCTGACTGTTCTCGTTTTTATACATTGGAGTCTCCTGCCTGATGGTAGGAAGTCAAAGAGGATGCTGGAATGGCCCCTTGATAAAGGCCCTGCTCCTGATAAATGTCTTCAATGGATGGTTGGGGAGCCCCCTATGATCCTCTTGGCCTTTGTAGGGGCTTCGAGCCTGATGTTCGGCTGCTCCCATACCAGATGGAGATGCAGCTAGCTGGTGTTCCTGGAAAACACAGTTAAGATTTGGTTGGGGGGTGGGGGAAGGATCCCTTGCTTGCCTCAATCTCCTTAGGAAGCCTGCTGTGCTGCCTTGTTCTGGGAGACGATGTGAAGGAGCCAATCAGCCTCCCTTCCATGGACTATACTTCTCATTACCTCAGCAAAGCAGCCAGTGTAGTCAAGGATCCCAGGTATTTTGTCTTCTCCGCTTGCCCATTAGGCAGAAAATGTAAAAGTCTGAAAGCACGCAACACCAGACTCAAGGACAGCTTCTGACCTGTGGATGTAAAACTATTAAATAATCTTTTTCTATGATGAGGTGGAATCTTGACCTCATGACCTACCTCATTATAATTTTACACCACATTGTTTGCACTGCACTTTATCTGTAGCTGTGACTCTTTATTCTTCATTCCGTTATTGTTTTACCTTGTTCCACGTCAATGCTCTGTGTAAAGATCTGATCTGTATGAACAGTATGCAAAACAAGCTTTTCCTTGCATCTCGGCACATTTGACAATAATAAACCAATTCCAAGCCACCTCTGCAGCCTTTTACGATCTTGTGCATTGGAGCCTCCATACCATGTGGTTAGGCGACCAGTCACAATGCTCTCAAAGTGTATATCAGTATACAGCCCTGAGACTGGTCTTCTCCACAGACAGTCACAAACAAAGAGGAGTCATGGAACCAATCCGTTCAAAGAAAAACATCAACCCCCCCCCCCCACGTGCAAAAAAATTGCACAGACAGCAACAAAAGAAATCAGAAAACACAAAATATTAAGCACAAAGGGCATTTCAGCTCAGTGTTCATTATCTCCAGACCGTCTGGTTCAAAAAATTGTTCAATGGTAGTAATAAAAAAACAAAACTAGAAATAGAACAGATCATTAAAACTAAATTAGAGTCCAAATCTGCAATCCGTGTCGAGTGAACCTTGCTCCGGCAGTATCGATGAAGAGAGCAATCACTTGAACACAAGGACCTTCCCTCAGGAGCCATGATACATCTAGAAATTTGCTAGAGTATTTGGTGACATACCAATTCTCCTCAAACTCCTAATGAAGTAGAGCCACTGGCATACCTTCTTCATTATTGCATCAGTGTGCTGGGCCCAGGTTATATCTTTAGAGATATTGAAGCTGCTCACCCTTTCAACTGCTGACCCCTTGATGTGGACTGGTGTCTTTTCTCCCTCCAACTTTCAAATCCCTTACTCACTCTTCCTTCAGTCAGTCCTGACGAAGGGTCTTGGCCTGAAACGTCGACTGCACCTCTTCCTACAGATGCTGCCTGGCCTGCTGCGTTCACCAGCAACTTTTATGTGTGTTGCTTGAATTTCCAGCATCTGCAGAATTCCTGTGTCTTTTCTCCTGGCTTCCTCTTCCTAGAATCTACAATTAATTCCTTGGTTTTGCTGACATTGAGTTTGAGGTTGTTGTTACGAAACCACTCAGCCAGTCAATCCAGTTCACTTTTGTACGCCTCCTCGTCGCTATCTGTGATTAAACCAACAGCAGTGGTATCATCCACAAATTTATAGATGCCATTTGATATACAGTATAGTATAACTTGTATACTAAGCCCTTGGTTCCGGTCTGGATGTTGCCAAGCTGTGATGTCTGTCAATGTCAGTTGTTTTTTTTTAGGTTCATAGGGATGGTTTTGGGGACAGTGCTGCAGTTAGGGGATCAAGCTGAAGTTGAGGGACAGGCATGAGGGAGTTAGAGATTAGGGGCAGTGAATGAAGAGTCGGGCAGGAGTTGGTGGTCAGGCTCCAGATCGGAGTGCTCAGTGTTCGAAGATCAGCGGTCCGGGAGGTCGGGTCGGCAGGTGCTGAGGAGACCAGCGATTTACATACAGGAGTCACGAAGGCCGGTGACCTCCACCTCCCCCACCCCCCAAGCTCATCGGAGTCAGAGCACCATGTGAGTTCAGGCCCGCAGTTTAAACCTCTGATCAGCAAGTCCTGGGATTGATACCGACAGGTTGACGAAGTCCAAAGGAATAAAACAAAGTTCAGAGGTCACCAAGTCCAAAGGTAGCAGTCCAGAGATTGAAGCCCCTAGGTCACCTCATTCAGAGGTCAGAGGCCTGATTTCTGACCCCAGGGCCAAGGGTAGGAAAGGGGTTTGTTACACTGTTGTTGGTTTGTTTTGTTACTGCTTGTGTTGTTCTGCTGAACGTTGGGGCATGCTATGTTGGTGCTGGAATGTGTGGCAACACCAGCGGGTCTCCCCCAGTGACTGTGTGTATAGTTACGGCTAGCGACGTATTTCACTGTATGTTTAGATGTATATTCATTCATTCGTTGTGTGTTGTGTTGTGTGACGTAGGCGATCATGGTCTTTCCATGACCATGATAGTTCTCGGTAAATGACAGTTCCCAGACCAGTGCACTCTCTGCACACCACGGACAGTTCTGAGAAGTGACCTCACATATGTAATGAACAGAAGTTAATGAAATATTGAAAAACACTGCATAAAGCAAAAACCTATGATCTCGATCACATATGGAAGGAATAGGTTTAAAATACATTTATTGTCCAAGTTTGTTTGCATTATACAACCTTCAGATTAATCTCTATACAGAAAGCCACAAAACAAAGAAATCCAAAAGAACCTATGTATTAAAAAAAATCTTCAAACACCCAATGTGCAGAGAGAGAGAGAAAACAAATTGTGTAAACAATAAAAGTAAGTAAATAACATTCAGAACAAAAGTGAGTCCATACACATGCAGCAGGCCACAGCCTCAGTTCAGTGCACAGCCAAGTAAGCATCGCGGAGCAGCAAGCAGAACCAGCCTGACCCTCGCCTCTTGTCCCGACACCTGCCTTTTCAATCCATCTGGCCCAGCGCTCAAATCATCTGAACATTGGTCGTCCTTGCAAAGGACCCAAACCCTGCATCAATATGTTCTGGATCTGGAACCAGCCAATACACTTCAGCTCGTACCTGATCTTTCCATGTTGGCTTGGCACTTAGATCGCTCAAACCTCAGTCTAGGATTAGGTGGACAGACTCGAATCTGCCTCTCCTCCGCTTCACTCGGCCCGAATATGCCTCGACCTCGCACCCGCAGGCTTCAACCTTGACTCAGCTTCACCTTCACTCACCTCTCCATTGTTTACGGTGATGGTTTACCCTAAATTTTTACCAGTAAAAGTGTTATTAATAAAGTATTTAGTGTATTCTTTGTTTTGTTTGCTGCCAGTAAGTAGTCGCTGGGCTTCACCAGCACCATCTTAAACCGAAAATTTAAGGTCATGAAACAAGCAGAAGTCTGTCATGACAAATGGAAAAGTGAAAGTAATTGTGAATACTGATTGCAGAAATTTAAGAAAAGTCACAGCACTATTTTTTTTTAAGATTTGTGGTGATAAAATGTCTGCTGACCATGAAGCAGCAGAGAAATCCTTTGACCAGTTTACCAAGATTGCCGCTGATGAAAATCTAATCAGCTGAACGTTTCTGATGGATGAAAGTACACATTATTGTCTCGTGAACACAGTTATAAAACTACTATATAAAGCTTCCTCAGGGTATATGTAATGTAAATGGATTTTGTGTTTAGACTTGGGTTCCATCCCAAGATATCTCATTATATAGATTCAAACATTCCAAAACTCCAAAATTGGAAACACTTTTCGGATAAGGGATAAAGAGCAGTTGTGGGGTACGAGGAAACAATGCTATGGGGGGTGGGGGGTGGGGTGGTTGATGGGATTACTTCCCTGGGAGCTGAATAGCCTCCTGTGTTAAGTGTACTTTGGGGTTCTGTGTAATGTCTTCAGCCTCTCTTTCTACCCTCTCCGCAGTGAGTACACTATTAACAGTACTACCACCTCCTACAGTCAAGTGTCAGCAGCTCAACGTGTCGGGCAAACAGCTGACTGTGGTCAAAGGTAAGAGGGCAACTCTGCCACAGCTTGACACGGTGGTGTGGGGCGCGCTCTTATTCCAACCTCTCCCCTACCCCCACCCTCCCCTTCTTGTGTCCCTGCTGATCGCCTATTAAAGGCTAAAGGATTTAAATGCGCTGTGTTTTTAAGCAGCTGGTTGTCACGAGAACTGAGCCACTGCCAAGTGCTCGATCGGTCAATCCTCCATTCCCTGATACGCGTGCTGCCCCACAAAAAATGCGAACTACTGGTGACTGTTCTGCCAAAAATAAGAAAAACTCTGATCGATCTGTGCTCTTAAGACCCCTTGGTCTTGACGGTGTATGTAGAGCATAAAACAGCACAGGAAGACCCCTTCAGACCATACCACTGTGCTGAACTGATTAAGCTAATAATACCTAATGAAATAATTCCTTCTCCCTGTACTTGGTCCGTATCCTTTCATTCTCCGCATATTCACATGTCTAAGAGCTTCTTGAACATCTCTGTTGTATCTAACTCCACCACCTGTCAGCCCATTCTAGGCAGCCCCCAATCTCTAATTAAAACAAAAACCTACCCTGCGCATCTCTATTAAACATTTAGCCCTCCCAGTCAATAAAATCACAGCCGATCTTTTACTTCAGTACCTCTTTTCCATACTAATCCCCAATCCCTTCATTCCCTTTGTATCCAGGAATCTGTTGATCTTAGACCATAAGACATACAAGCAGAATTAGGCCCAGCAAGTCTGCCCCACCATTATTTTGACCAAGTCTCCAGGACCCTATTGAGTTAAGAGTTTCAAAGATGCATCACTGTCCTGGTGAAGAACTTTGTCCTGTCTGAATGGTGGAGTTATGTCGTGACTGTGATCACTTGTGTAATGACCAATTCACTTTAAAAGACTTAATTATGGAAAAGACAAGCAATCAGTCGTGCTGCTCTTCTTCCCCGCACTGGAGACCTACAAAGATATGGGTAATAGTTACACCAAAGTTTAAGGATTTAACTTGTCTTCAATTGTTTCACCCACACTTCAGTCAGTTTTTTTGTTATAGAGTCATACAACACAGAAACAGACCATTTGGCCATGCAGACCATTTTGCCATGCCAGCCAAGATTCCCATCTACATCTGCATTTGGACCATGTCTCTCCAAACCTTTCTTATCCGTCTACCTGTCCAATGTTAATGTACCTGGCCCAGCCACTTACTCTGGTTACTCGGTCCATATACTGATCACCTTGTGGGTGGAAAAGTTGCCCGTCAGTTTCTTATGAAATCTCTCCCTCCCCACTGTAATCTGGTGCCCTCAAGTTCTTGATTTCCTCAACCTTGGGAAAAAGACTATTCATTCACCCTATCTATAGGGTAATTTTTTTACACCCCTGATAAGATCACCTCTCAATTCTCCTACGCTCCAAAGAAAAAAGTCCCAACCTGCTCAACCTCTCCTTATAACTGAGTCGCTCAAGTCCTCGTAAAGCTCCTGTGCACTCTTTCCAACGGAGCGGCACCTTCCCATTAGCAGGGCGACCAACACCGAACACATTGTTCCCAGTATAGCCTCGCCAAATCTTGTTACCCACCTTGCCCTCACTAGGCTTGAATGCTGGCTCTCCCGTTCCAACCCCTGCATTCATCTTTGCATGTGTGCACTTACTGTTTCACGACGCTTGCTTGAATACCACACTGACCCTGAGCTGCTCCTTACCTCCACAAACCTTGTGCTGTTGGCTTGTACCTGTCCCACCTCTTTCTTTCTACCGCTTTATATTTGACCAGTCCTAACTCAGTGTCAAATTTTGCAGGTGCTGCAGATTCATATTGAATGCACTGTTTAATACAATGATTATTAATCGGAATGCAAGATTTTAAGTGCTTTGGCTGTTGACACAGTGACGATTGTTGAAATGGCTGCTCTTTCTCCACCCTGATAGTGCTAAACACCTCCTCTCAAGAGGTGATCTCCATCCAGGATGTGCGGATCCTGCCAAACTTTAACGCCAGTTACTTGCCCATGATGCCCGACGGTTCCGTCTTGCTTGTAGACAATGTCTGGTGAGAGCTGCCTCTTAACGTCTTATCGAGCTGTATGACGGGTTCTGCAAAAGACGCGGCGCTCCCGGTCATCCCTGGGGGCTGGCTTGGCCCTTCCTGCTGCCCCTTTCAGCCCGGTACCCTGCCTCCAGTGTGCACTGAAGAGATTGGTTACCCCCTGGGGCCACTGGGGATTGATTCCCCTGGTACCTTGATGGGGGAGGGAGTGTGAGGGAGGGAGAGGGTTCTTATTAAGGGGTGTGAGAGGAGGAGCATTGGTTTGCAGAATGGGCTCAGGATCGTTAGGTAGGCAGTAACGAGTGTTTCATAGAAAGATGAGCTTTATTTGGAACCCCACCACCCAGGACATGCCCCCTCATTACTACCATCAGGGAGGAGGTACAGGAGCCTGAAGACACACACTTGGTGTTTTAGAAAGAGCTTCTTTTCCTGCGCCATCATTTGTCTACCCTGTCCGTGCCGTGAACACTACCTCACTATTTCGCTCTCTGTTTGCACTATTTATTTACTGTTTATCAGTATTTTGTCACGTAATTTTGGCATGTTTTAAATATTGCACTGTGCTGCTGCCTCAAAATAAATTTCATCACATACAGTCTTAGGCGCACACCCACACAGACACTCTCCAGGGGGCCAAAGGCTCACAGTATTTGTCAATGTGGAGTGGAGAACGAGTTTATAAATCTAACGGGAGCAAAAGATGCTGGGAGTGGTGATGGTGGAGCTCCGCAGGAGGGGTGTGGCAGGTGGCAGAGAGGAGTGCCATGGGCTGGTGGTGGTGAGGGTGCAGACACACCCAGCCCTGAGACACCAGGCAAAGTAATTCGATTCCAAACAATTGGTTTATTGATCATTACAGAATGTCTCTCTGGTGCTTCCCGCTCCCTCCCCTCTCCCTTCCCCTTTTCCCAACCATGATTCCCCTCTCCCTGACCCCTTCCCACTCTCGGTCCACAATAGAGATCCAGATCAGAATCAGGTTTATCATCACTCACAAATGTCATGAAAATTGTTTTTTTGCAGTAACAGTATGGTGCAATACATAAAATTTCTACAGTACTGTGTAAAAGTCTTGGATATGCCAGCTGTACATACTGCATGTGCCAAAGACCTTTGTGCAGTATAGTATGCCAATGATAATAAACCTGATTCTGAAGACAACAAAACATATAAGGAAATGTGTCAGTTTACATCAGCAACCAACAGGGTCTGAGTATGTGCAGGGGCAACCTGCAAGAGTCAGCATGCTTGCGTGGCCAACACAGCAGGCCCACAGCACAGTAACCCTCACCCATATCTGCCTTTGAAACTTGGAGGAAAGACAGTCACCCAGAGAAAACTCGTGCGGTCACGGGGCCAGTGGTCCAAACTCCTCACAGACAGTGATGGGAATTGAAATCGTCACAGGTACCATAAAGCGTTGTGCTAACCACTACGCTGTTCGTTCAGGGTTGTTACTAGCTAACGGATGCAGGAGGATTGGTGTTTGAGGAGGATTGTTGCTTGGCTGAGAGGAGGGAGTGGTTTGCAATGTGGGCCTCAGAGGATTGTCACTTGGGGCACAGGGCAGAAGAGAGAGGTTGGAATACTGTACCAAGTGTAGTAGAGGAAGATTGGTGGGTGAGGGAATGGAGGCTGGAGTGTGAAGTTGAGGGAGGCATGGGTGGGCGACAAGTAGGGCAACAGTTAGCATAACACTGTCACAGCACCAGAGATCCGGGTTCAGTTCCGCCGCTGACTCTGCAAGGGATTTGTGCGTTCTCTGTGGGATCGTGCGGGATTCCCCCGAGCACTCGGGTTTCCTCCCTCATTACGGGTTAGGGTTGGTAAGTTGTGGGCATGTTACCGCGATGCCACAAGTGTGGTAATGCTTATGGGCTGCCCCTCGCTCATCCTCAGACCCTGAAGGTTATTATTGCAAAAACACATTTCACTATGTGCACGTGACAGAAAGCTAATCTTTACTTCCTGGTCACCAATGGAATCAGCTTTGGTCCTCAGTGTAAGAGAGGTGGGGTCCCTACATTGTCCAAGCAGTGATTCAAACTTGTCTTCTTTATTCACTGGAGAACGTTATCAGAAAGTATTTGACACCAAGTCACACATTATTTAAAATTCAGGAGGTTTCACAGAATGTCTAAAGTGGATGAAAGAATTCTGTGCAGGGGATTCCAGTTTGGGAAAAGCCCATCCTTGCCTTATCCATGGCCCTCTGCCCCCTCTGGGTTTGCATCATATAGCACTTATTCCTGTTCCTCCTCCCTCCAGGGACCTGAACAGTCCTTCCAGGTGAGGCAAGGTTTCACAATTGCCCCCTCTGGCCTCGTGCTGCATTCGGTGCTCCCGATGTGGCCTTTTCTACATTAGCAAGACCAAGCACTGGCTGCACGATCATCTGTAGATGACCAATGCAAACTTGCCTCCAGCCAGCTGTGGCCATACTGGACTCCCAGATGCAGATAATTTCAAATCCCCTTTCCATTCTCACACTGACCTGTCCATCGTCAGCTGTCTCCACCGCTAGATTGAAATCCAGCGCAAACTGGAGGAGCAACACATGGACTATCCACCTGGTTAGTCTAAAATGGCATGAGTATTCAGATCCCCCCCACCCACTCCCCTCTCCCCTCTGGCCCTTTCATGTTTGTCTTCTCCCTCTCTCACGCACACACCCCTAGTACCCCTTCACCCATTTTTGTATCCCACCTCCTCCTGGTTCCCTCCACCCACATCACACACACAGAACCACCCTCCTGTTGGTTCCGACTGCCACGCATCTCTCTCCTGAGGTTTGCCAATCTCAACTCCGTTACTTATCAGGGTTCAACACTGATAGTATTTTATCTCCCTCCAGAAGATGTCTCCAACTGTCATACTCCCCTCCCCACACCTTGCTCTGTTTTCCCTTTTACCTCTTCTCTGTCTCTCTCTCTCTCCCTCCCTCTCCCTCTCCCGCCACCCCTACCTGACACTATTTGTGGATTTTCTCAATGGGCACCCCCCCCCCCCCGCCAGTCAATCCATCACCTCAGAATTTTTTCTCACCACCCGCCTTCCTTTATACTGGCCATCTCCTCTCTCGGATCTCCATACAGGTGAAGGGCCTTGATGTGATACACCAACCGTTCACTTTGCCACCACAGATGCTGCCTGACCCGCTGAGTTCCTCCAGCCTTTTGGTGTGTTGCTTTTCATTTACTCGTGAGATGGTTTAGTCACTGCCTAAGTCAGCATTTACCACCCATCCTGTCCCCGAGGTGAATGGACAGGTCATGTTGAGGCAACCATGTGGCTATCTGGCCTTGAATATTTGGTCTACTGGCCTGTGTTTGGATGTTTGCTGTGTTTCCCTTAAACTTCCTTCACAGTCCCATCAACTCTCCCCCCCCCCACCCCGCCCTGAGAATCTACCCTCACCCACTCAAAGGGACAGTTTAACCCAGCAATCCCACACATTGTTGGAACTGGAGTATGCAGGGGAAGCCCACGTGGTCAGAGAGGAACGTTCAGTCTCCATCACGCAGGCAGCCGCGTGCACCCACCCCCTTCAGTCCTTGATGAAGGATCTTGGCCTGAAACACCAACTAATCATCTCCTCTCCGTAGATACTGTCTAACTTGAGTTCCTCCAGCATTTTGTGTCTGTTGGTCCTGGTGAATCTCTTCCATACTCCCTGCTGTACTATGGCAGCTTGAACTGTACTTGATACTCAAGTGCTGCCCAACCAATCTATATAACCTGCTTGGTATTTTATGTATTAATCTCACCTGCTGCACCATATTCACCTCGGGACATCTGAGTTTGAAGTTCAATTCCAGCACCGTCTGTAAGAAGTTTGTACTTTTACCCCCCATGAGTGTGTGGGTTTCCTCCGGGTGCCCTGGTTTCCTCCCACAGTCCAAGAATGTACTGGTTGGTAGTTTCATTGGTCATTGCCAGTTATCCTGATATTAAATGAAGGGTTGCTGGCCGGCACGCCTTGTTGGGCCAAAAGGATCTTTTCCATGCTGGCTAGGCCGTATCTGGAGTATTGCATACATTTCTGGTTGCTCTGGAGGAAGGATGTTGAGACTTTGGAGAGGGTGCAGAAGAGGTTTACCAGGATGCTGCCTGGTTTAGAGGGCATGTGCTATCACGAGAGGCTGGATAAACTTGGGTTGTTTTCTCTGGAGTGCAGAGGCTGAGTGGAGATCTGATAGAGCTGTACAAGATTATGAGAGGTATGGATAGAGTGGACAGGGAGCATCTGTTTCCCGGGGTTGAAATGTCTAATAACCAGAGGGCATACATTGAAGGTGAAAGGGGGTAGGTTCAAGGGGGATGTGGGGGGCAAGTTTATACTCAGAGTGGTGGAATGCCTGGAAAGTGCTGCCTGATATGGTGGTAGAGGCTTTTATGAAGCATTTGGATAGGTACATGGATGTAAGGAAGGTGGAGGGATATGGACATGGTGTAGGGAGGAGGGATTAATATTTGTTTTTTTTTAGCTGGTTCAGCACAACATTGTGGGCCAAATAGCTGCACACTTCTATGTTCTTTGTATCTCTAAATAAATGTATAAAATGACTAACCCTGACCAACTTTCATAGCGGTTTTATTTACTTAACTTCATCAGCTACTGCGGTAGGACTTAACCAGTGTCTTGACACGAATTGTCCATCCTTCTAAATTCCCTCAGCTTAGTCCTCATTTCCAATTTTGTATATTCATTCACTGAGATACAGTCTGGAGTAGGCCCTTCCAGTGGGAATTGAACCGGGGTTGCCTGTATTAGAAAGCGTCGTGCTAACCACGACACTACTGTACCACCCAGTTCTAATTGAGGACTCCCAGTGTTTAACTTGAAAGATGATCAGATCTGCCGGGTTATATTCCTTCTGCTCTCCCATCTTCTTGCTCTGTCTTCTGCCCCATTCCTTTCCAGTCCCGATGAGGAGGTCTCAGCCTGAAACGTCGACTGTTTATTTCCACTCCGTTGATGCTGCCTGACCTGCTGGGTTCCTCAAGCACTTTGAGTGTTGCTCAAGATTTCCAGCACCTGCAGAATCTCTTGTGTACAGATCTGCCCTTCAGTTCCAATCCCTGCTTTCCCAAGATTGACCAGTGCGGGTGAGCCATCCGTGCTCCTTCGAGTCTGACTCCTTGTAACTCCCCCAATCCCTATCACCCTACCTGTGCCTTCAGCAGCGGGGATCCCCTCTCCTCAAGGTGCTCTTGAAGGGATGACTTCTGGACAAAATGGGCAAAGTAAATTCCTCGATTTTTATCCTTTGCCCTCGCAGGTTACAGGAGAAGTGCTCTGCCCTCAGAGGGTGATGTGGTAAGCGGAGCAACTTTCTCACACCTCCACTAAATCAAAGTTCAGTCCC
The DNA here is from genome assembly GCF_030028105.1 of Mobula birostris. Taxonomy (NCBI): domain Eukaryota; kingdom Metazoa; phylum Chordata; class Chondrichthyes; order Myliobatiformes; family Myliobatidae; genus Mobula; species Mobula birostris. The sequence continues at coordinate 91,731,829 of NC_092374.1, forward strand.
AACCTCTTGCTCTGTGTGTGTGTGAGTGTATGTGTGTGTTTATGTGAAGTGTGCACCTTCCTCCAGTGACGATGTGGGCTTCGCCTGGCACTCCCCTTTCCTCTGACATCTTGACGTTCAGGGTCAACAGGGTAACTGGCCGCTGTAAATTGTCCTCTCCAGTGTATGGCTACGGGGTCAAATGTGGGAAGGGGGAGTTGATGGGGATAAAGTCAGATGGCCCAGTGGTGTAGTGGTTAGCACAGCGCTTTACAGTACAGGCAACCCGAGTTCAATTCCCTTCACTGCCCGTAAGGATTTTGTACATTCTCGCCATGACTGCATGGGTTTTTTCCGGGTGCTCCGGTTTCCTCCTACAGTCTAAAGATGTTCCAGTTGGTAGGATATTGGTTGTTGTAAGTTGATTAGGCTAGGGTTAAATTGGATTGCTGGGTGACGTGGCTCGAAGGGTTAGAAGGGACTATTCCGCTCTGTATCTCAATGTATGAATTGATAGATGGAGTGAGTGACCTCTGGTGTATAGGTGAGGGGTAGAATGTGGGATGGGGGAGTCAATGGGAATAAAATGTAAAGGGTGGTTGATGGCCAGCACATATGTGATGGGCAGAAGGTCCTGTTTCTGTGCTCTGGCTCTAATTGAATATGATAACCATATAACAATTACAGCACGGAAACAGGCCATCTCGGCCCTTCTAGTCCGTACTGAACTCTTACTCTCACCCAGTCCCACCGACCTGCACTCAGCCATAACCCTCCATTCCAACAAAGAATTCCTTTGATACAACAAAGGAATAAGCCTTTCGACCCACAATGTCTGCACCAAACACAGGTCCCAAATTAAACCAAATCTCTTGTGCCAGCACATGATAAATATCCCTCCATTCCCTGTACATTCATCTGCCTGTCTAGCAGCCTCTTAACCACACTATCAGATCTGTCTCCACCACCAGTCCTGGCAGCCTGTTGCAGCCCAAACTCCTGCACCGCTCATCTCTCCTTTCAACTTTCCTCCTCTCACCTTAAATGCATCCCCCTTCTAGTGCTTGACACTTTTACCCTCTCTATACCTCTCCTGATTTTATGAACTCTACCAAGTCTCCTGGATGGCAGGTGGAGATGTGTCTCTACTAAAGGAGGTTTAAGACGCTCTTTCCCTCCACTATCCTGCAGGTCACCCTTGGGCAAGCTGTAGCACCTGCTTAGCCCTCCCCCTCCCCCCCCCCCCCCCCCATCAGGGTCACGTGAATCCATGGGAGCAGGTGGTGGATGGTCGTACGAGCAGCCGGTGCAGATCACACTGACATGTCATCACTGACACCAGGCAGACAATCTCTGAAGAGTATTCATAATGGCTGGGGTCATCCATCTTGTAAAGCCACTGCCCAGAGGAAGTCAATGGCAAACCACTTCTTGGAAAAAATTTGCCAAGAACAATCATGGTCATGGAAAGATAAGAGTAGAAACAACAGGTGGAAGACCTGATAGCCACATCATATGACACGTCACACAATGATGATAATAATAACCAGGTCTCCTCTCAGCCTCTGTCTGACCCCTCCATTCCCTGCATATTCAGGCGTCTAATACACAAACTTGCCACCTTGCACATTTCCTTTAAACTTTTCCCCTCTTGCCTTAAACCCATGCCCTCAAATGTTTAGCATTTCCACCCTGGGAGAGAAAGGCTCCTGACTGTATACCTCTGGTCAGGGTCGACCACGGATATTGCATGCTAGCTGTCGAGAAGAAACAAGCCAGGGCAGTACGATGCGGAGAGCAAGCTGTTGCTGAAGTAGCAGGCTCCCCCTCTCCACACATCCGATGAACGGCAGACACTGATACAGTTTGGCTCCAGCAGCATCGCGGGAGTGGCCAGTCGGCAATGAAGTCAACCTAGGACTGCCCTGGGGACTCCAACTCCGGATTTTTTCCTCGGGCTTTACTCCCGAAGCCTTCTTTATGAGCGGGTATAGCTGCTAGGCAGCGGAGGTTTGAGATCAGAGTTTTCCTTCTCCTAGATGAGCTGCCAACCACAGCTGACGAGTCCCATCTGCTCAAAGTGACTGGTCTTAAGGCACCAGGAACCCGCCTTTGCCCCTTGTCCTTGCAGTAAAAATGGTTCTGTCAGCTACATGGGGAAGGCCAGGAGCTGGACTTGACTTGGTTAGAGGCTATTTGAGAGGCACGCCATTGGCAGTATTTAATAGGTAGTGGGAGCTTGTCTCCATTACCACCCCCACCCCTCCCCAGCTATAACAACCTTAAGGAGCCAGGTTCCTTATTCAGCCTATCTATGTCTCTCAGAACATAGAACATAGAATAGTACAGCACAGTACAGGCCCTTCGGCCCACAGTGTTGTGCCAACCCTCAAACACTGCCTCCCATATAACCCCACATCTTAAATTCCTCCATGTTCCTGTCCAGTAGTCTCTTAAATTTCACTAGTGTATCTGCCTCCACCACTGACTCAGGCAGTGCATTCCACGCACCAACCACTCTCTGAGTAAAAAACCTTCCTCTAATATCCCCTTTGAACTTCCCACCCCTTACCTTAAAGCCATGTCCCCTTGTATTGAGCAGTGGTGCCCTGGGGAAGAGGCGCTGGCCGTCCACTCTATCTATTCCTCTTAATATCTTGTATACCTCTATCATGTCTCCTCTCATCCTCTTTCTCTCCAAAGAGTAAAGCCCTAGCTCCCTGATCATAATCCGTACTCTCTAAACCAGGCAGCATCCTGGTAAATCTCCTCTGTACCCTTTCCAATGCTTCGACATCCTTCCTATAGTGAGGTGACCAGAACTGGACACAGTACTCCAAGTGTGGCCTAACCAGAGTTTTTATAGAGCTGCATCATTACATCGCGACTCTTAAACTCTATCCCTCAACTTATGAAAACTTACACTCCATAAGCTTTCTTAACTACCCTATCTACCTGTGAGGCAACTTTCAGGGATCTGTGGACATGTACCCCCAGATCCCTCTGCTCCTCCACACTTCCAAGTATCCTGCCATGTACTTTGTACTCTGCCTTGGAGTTTGTCCTTCGAAAGTGTACCACCTCACACTTCTCCGGGTTGAACTCCATCTGCCACTTCTCAGATCACTTCTGAATCCTATCAATATGTCTCTCTGCAATCTGCGACAATCCTCTACACTATCTACAACACCACTAACCTTTGTGTCATCTGCAAACTTGCCAACCCATCCTTCTACCCCCACATCCAGGTCATTAATAAAAATCACAAAAAGTAGAAGTCCCAGAACCGATCCTTGTGGGACACCACTAGTCACAACCCTCCAATCCAAATGTACTTCCTCCACCACCACCCTCTGCCTTCTGCAGGCAAGCCAATTCTGAATCCACCTGGCCAAACTTCCCTGGATCCCATGCCTTCTGACTTTCTGAATAAGCCTACCATGTGGAACCTTGTCAAATGCCCTACTAAAATCCATGTCTGTCTGTATCTTGTTTTACGGCAGTTGGCATCCAGCTTAATGGTGCATTACCGCCACCCTCTGCTCCAGAATGTGCACTAGACATACATTCTAAATCCCTCTAAAATCCATGTAGATCACATCCACCGCACTACCCTCATCTATATGCCTGGTCACCTCCTCAAAGAACTCTATTAGGCATGTTAGACATGATCTGCCCTTCACAAAGCCATGCTGACTGTCCCTGATCAGACCATGATTCTCTAAATGCCCATAGATCCTATCTCCAAGAATCTTTTCCAACAGCTTTCCCACCACAGACGTAAGGCTCACTGGTCTATAGTTACCCGGACTATTCTTACTACCTTTTTTGAACAAAGGGACAACATTCGCCTCCCTCCAAATCCTTGCAGGAAAGTTTGCTAGTGCTGCTCTGGCTGCTCTAACCAGAGTGTTAGAGCAGATAGTGAGGTGGAGGAGGATAAAGATCATGAGGGAACTGCAAGTATAGTACATGGGGTAAAGCCAGATTTAACAATATAAAGGGGCTTTGAGGAAAGAGAAACAGAATAAAGGGTGTTAAGGTAGAAGGGTTAAAGTGCATGTACTTCAATGCAAGAAGCATCAGGAACAAAGGAGATGAACTGAGAGCTTGGATACATACATGGAATTATGATGTAGTGGCCATTACAGAGACTTGGCTGACACCAGGGCAGGAATGGATTCTCAGTATTTCAGAAATGGTTAGAGAGGCATATTAACGTTTCACGAAGCATCGACCTTATGAAGAGTCTTGGCCCGAAACATCGACTGTTTATTCTCCTTCGTAGATGCTGCCTGACTTGCTGAGTTCCTCTAGCATTTTATTTTTTTTCCCATTACTATCACTTGCCCTAATACCGCCTCCAAAATTTAAAGTACTGTCTTTGGTACAGATATATATAGCTATAGTGCTGAAGACTTCCGCACAGTACTGTATTTGTCAATGTGGAGCAGAGAGCGAATTTGTAAACCTGGCGGGAGCAAAGGATGTTGGGAATGGCAAGGGTGGAGCGCCATGGGAGGGGTGTGGGACAGGTGGCAGAGAAGGAGTGCAGGGGCACAGGTGCAGACACACCCAACTCTGAGACACCAGGCAAGGTTATTTGATTCCAAACAATTGGTTTATTTTTGATCATTACAGAAAGTCTCTTTTGTGCTCCTTCTCCTTGCACCCCCCCCCCCGCCCCCTTCCCACTCTCAGTCCACAATAGAGACCCATATCACAATCAGGTTTATCATCACTCACAAATATCATGAAATTTGATTTTTTTTTCCACAGCAGTAGTACAGTGTAATACAGAAAATTACTACAGTACTATGCAAAAGTCTCAGATACCTTAGCTACAGTATATATTATATATATATATATGTGTGTGTGTGTATATATATATATATGTATGTCTAAGACATTTGCAGAGTACTGTAGGAGTTTGGTAACACAGCTAATGAAGTTACTGGGTCTATACAAATCGTGGCTGCTGGTCGCAGTGTCTTGAGGTTTTGTTTTGAATCATTCCTGCTCTTGGTTTCTCCCACCACCAGGGTCACGCCGTCTTCTCACTGCTGCCATCAGGAAGGAGGTACAGGAGTGTTAGGTCCCACACCACTAGTTTCAGGAACAGTTATTACCCCTCAATTGTCAGGCTCATGATGAACCAGTGTGGATATCTTCACTCACCTCAACTCTGAACTGATTCCACAACCTGTAGAGTTGTTTCCAAGGGCTTTAAAACTCACATTCTCGGTGTTACTTATTTATCTGTTATAATTTTGCTTTTCCTTTAGAATTTGTCTTTTACACGTTGGTGTTTGTCCTTTTGTGTAGTTTTTCATTGATTCTATTGTGTTTCTTTATATTTATTGTGAATCATCTTCTTAAGTTTATCACCTCTACTGGAGCACAACCACCGACAGCAGCTCACCAGCGTCCTATGTCCCTGACCAGTTTATCAAGTTGTCTCCAGGTGTAGCCCATCTTCTTGGTCCTTCCTGTCCCAGGGATGAGGTCTTTGGAGTTTCTGTAGCTCTGGAATTTTACGGGATGGGGTTAACAACCCTCCTCCTTTCACAGCCGGGCTTGGGACCATCCATGGCGGAGTTACTTATTGTGAACGCCGGTTAGAGAATGAATCTCGTGGTAGAGTTTAGTGACATATACGTAGTATGTTGATAAATTCAACTTTGAACTGCAGCCACCAGTCGGGAGACGTGTCCGTGGCATCGTTCTACAGGATGAGCGGTAGTTCCGGCCACCTTCCCATCAGGCTCAGTGCCTTGGAGGAGCAAGCCTTCCTCTTCCAGCTGCAGATCAACGAGCGGCCCCACGAAGACACCAAGGAGGTGAGGCGGGGTTGAGGGCTTGCCACCCACAGACGCGGTGGGGGGGGGCGTGGGTTCTGGGCGTCACTGACTGTAACGGGTAAGACGTGACGTTTGGGGAAATCTAACTGTTCATGTGTGCATGAAGTTAGCAGGAAGGCGAGCGAGTAGTCAGTAAGGAAGCGACACGTTGGCCTTCAGTTCAAAGGGTTGGACTTTGCGAATGGGGATGTCTGCTCAGTGGCCACCTGTACCTAATAAAGTGGACACTGAGTGTCTGTGCTCTTCTGCTGTTGTATCCCATCCACTTCAAAGTTTGATTTGTGCATTTAGAGATGTTCTTCTGCACACCCCTGTTGTAATGTGTGGTTATCTGAGTTACTGCCACCTTCCTGTCAACTTGAACCAGTCCGGCCATTCTCCTCTGACCTCTCTTGTTAACAAGGTGTTTTTGCCCACAGAACTGCCGCCCACTGGATTTTTTTTTTTTGTTTTCCACACCGTTCTTTGTAAACCGTAGAGACTGTTGTGTATGAAAATCCCAGGAGATCAGCAGTTTCTGAGATACTCAAACCACCCCATCGGGCACCAACAATCATTCCACGGTCAAAGTCAATTAGGTCACATTTCTTTCCTATTCTGATGTTTGCTATGAACAACTACTGAACCTCTTGGCCATGTTGCGTGCTCTTATACATTGAATATCTGTGGAGGGAGATGGACAGTTGATGTTTCAGGTCAGGACTCTTAAGACCATAAGACATAGGAACAGAATTTTATTTCGTTTGCATTTTATTTAACTAGACCAGAAATTCCGAACCTTTTTATGCCATAGGCCAAGGGGTCCTGATTTAGAGAAAGCATGGAGCAGACCTATCGAGCCCAATGGCCACACAATCCAGCAACCCACCTACTTAATACTGGCCTAATCACAGGACAATTTACAATGAAGAATTAACCTCCTAGCTGGTACTTATTTGGACTGTGGGAGGAAACTGGAGCTCCTGGAGGAAACCCATGTGCTGATAGGAAGAACGTACAAACTCATTACAGAGGATGCCGGAATTGAACACTGAACTCCGACGCCCCGAGCTGTAATAGCATCAGGCTACTGTGGAGCTCTGGTTTCCATTTGTAATGTGGGTAGCTGCCAGTTCTAGAATTGATGAGACCTGGGCGATGTGTAGCTGCCAGTTGTCAGTATTGACTGAGACCTAGTTATACGCAGTCTTGTTCTGCAATGCCAGGTTAACGTGCTTCAAGGTTCAGCAATAACGTCTTCCTCTGTTTGCAAACACATGTAGGGGCTGGAAGTTCCGCTGACGGCGATTGTTTGCTGGTCACCCACTCACCAGCTTCTGACCAACAAGATCTACACACATTACAGGTGAGCGACCACTCATCCTCCTTGCTAAGTGTCTGTTTATTAAGAAAATGGGCCATACAGCCCATCTGCTTCATGCTAGCTCCCAGCTGCATTCCTATTTCCCCTGTTCCCTCATATGTCCTGCACCCTGTTCCCTCTCGCCCGCGTCTGTCAACTCCCGTTTAACCCTTATGCTGCTGAATAGTACATTGTGCAGTTTGCAGCAGATAGTCTGCTGACATGTCTGTGGGATGTGGGAGAGATCTGGAGCAGAGTCGGGGGAGAGTCCTAGGTAAGTTCTACCTATCCCTCACACCTGTATGGTCACTACTCAGCCTCCTGTGTTCAGATTTCAACTTGATCGACTTGTCTGTCTGCCTGTCTCACGTACAGTGAAATGCCTCGTTTGTGTTGACAGCCAACACAACCTAAGGGTGTTGTGGGGCAGCTCGCAAGTGTTGCTGTGCATCCTGGCACCAGCACGGCATGTCTGGAATGTTCAGCAGAGCAACACGGCAAAACAGCATCGGCAAAGCAAGGCCCTTTCTTTCCCATCCACCCACCCACATAGACAGGCTCCAACAGGCCTCCTCCGACCTCCTCTCAAGCATCAGGTCCCTGATCTCCAGATGCCAACCCAGAGGCTTCACCCTCAGGAGTTGCCAACCTCTACGTATCAGCTCACTGATCACAGAACTTTGACTTCTGGACTCACACGGACCTCATGCCCCAGGATTCGCCAACCTGTGGGAGATGTCACCGGCCCTCGTGCTTCCTGCCTGTTTGGACTGCCAGCACTCACTTGTTTCAGTGACAACAAGCCTACCCTACCCAGTCTCTCTGTATTACTATATCCCTCCATTCCAGGAATCATCCTGGCGAATCTCTTCTACTCTCCCTCTCTGTTGCTACCACACTCTACAGTGAGGCAGCCAGAACGGTACATCACATTCTCGAGAGCGGTCCGACCAATGTTTTGTAACAACTTTGCCGGCAGTTTATTTATTTAACTTTACCAGCGCTTGTGCTGAGACTTAGAAAGTGTCTCCAAGTCCATGCACCTGGATTCTCCCATCTTCTCACACACACTTCTAATTGAGGTCTTCCAGTATTTAACCTGCATGTACACGACCAGATCGGCCTGTAGTCTCCCCTTATACCTACAGCCCTCGTTCCAGGCAATGCTCTGGTGAATCTTCCCACTGCTACTACATCCTCCCTGTCCACAGTTCTCAATCTGGCTGCAGAACTCCAGTGTAAGATCCTCTGCTCTTGCGCGTCTTTCCCTGTTTGGTTAAGGTGGGCTGGGGTGTGTGGAGAGAGATTGCCGAGAAGCTTTGGACGCAGCTTTGACTCTCCTTCCTCCCTCAGGCTGCCGAACATCCAGCTCGACCGACCCAAGTTTGTGATGATGGCATCATGTGAGTCGCCAGTGTCGATGTACAAGCAATTCACGGTCAAGTACACCCTCCTCAACAACCTGCAGGACTTCCTGGCTGTGCGGCTGGTGTGGACACCGGAGAGTGCTCTCAGCTGTCAGGGAGGTTGGTGCTTTACACCCTCTCTGTCACTGTTTCTGTCTGTCTGCCTGTCTCCTTCTCCACCCGTCCCTGTCCCCCTCCCCCTCCTGTCGCCCTCCCCCCCCACCATGTAGGGCTGCGGCTTGAGCGATGAGGTGGTGGGTAATGGTGTTCCCTTGGGCAGCGAGGCTGGAGTTGGAATCATGATGGTGTGGACGGTAAGGGAAGGTGGGGTGTGAACAGTGAAGCGAGGGTTAATGCAGGGTATACAGTAATCCTGTGACTGCCACAGGAACAAGTATGCTCTCTAAAATGGGGGGAGAGTGCTGTGGCCGGAGGTGAGCATCTGTACACTTAGTGCTTCATTTCCCAATCATTAGGTCTTGCAACTTTCTTTTAACGCACAGGGTGGTCAGTACATGCAATGGGCTACTGGAGGAAGTGGCTGAGACAGGTTAGAAGCCACGGTGAGGTACATGGATAGGAAAAGTTTAGAGCGGAGCTTCCCAGCTACCATTACCAAGGGGTCTGTGGACCCCAGGGTGGGAATCCCTGGTCAGCCACAATGAACACACAGTACAGGACCTTCAACCTGCAGTGTTGTGCTGACCTTTCAGCCTCCTCCAAGATCAACCTAACCCTTCCCTCCTACCTAGCCCTCCACTTTTCTATCATCCATGTGCCTATCTGAGTCTCTTCATAGAACATGGAAAGTTCACCAGGTAATGTGAACCTGGGGTTACCTGAGCACCAGGCAGTGGGTGCAGAGGACACGGGCAGCATGACCTTGACCTGAGTGCCAGGCAGTGGGCGCAGACGACACGGGCAGTGGGACCTTGACCTGAGCGCCAGGCAGTGGGCGCAGAAGATACGGACAGTGGGACCTTGACCTGAGCGCCAGGCAGTGGGACCTTGACCTGACCGCCAGGCAGTGTGCACAGAGTATACAGGTAGTGTTTGTTGGCCACCCGTCCTTATTAATCCCATCTTTCTGCACTTGCTCTATACAGTTCAGATGCTCTGTGGCCACTATGATGCTTCCAACATGCTCTTGGGCAGTGGGTTCCAAGTACTCACCTTCCTCTGAGTGAGAAGGGTTCCCTTCAGACCCCCCCCCCCCCTTTATCACTGCACTCTTTCCCATGAATCTTGAGTCCTCTAGTTTTATCTACCCTGAGAGGAAAGGTTTCCTGTGGGCTGGGGTGTGGTCTTCGGTGCGGATGGTGTGACTCGCGTTGATATCTGATTAACTGCCACTTTTTCTCTCCGTCCTCCTCCATCTTTCTCTTTCCCCTCTGCAGGGAAGAAGCTGTCGGTCGAGGAGCAGCGTGCGGCCGAGGCCACTCTGGGTTCGGTGGTCTGCCACACCCCTCTCAACCACCTGGGCTACTGCAAGAAAGGCAGCACGGTGACGTACAGTGTGGCTTTCCAGGCCCTCCGCGCCGGCCTGTTCGAGGTACCGAGTCTCAGCTAAAAGCACACAGTCCGTCTCAGTAAACTCTTCCTAATCACTAACAAGATTCAACGTTGAAAGCAGATTTGATAGTGGTACGCAAAATTATGAGGGGTTATAGATAGGATTAATGTCCACTGAGGTCAGGTGAGACTACAATTAATGGTCATGGGTTAAGCATGAGGGTAAACTTTGAAAATTCATTGAAAATGGCTTCACAGTTAGATAGAGTCATAAAGAGATTTTGGCACGTTAGCCTTTTTAAATCAGAGTATAAGTACACGAATTGGGATGTAACATTGAAGTTGTATAAGAGGTTGGTGAGGCCTAGTTTGGAGTATCATGTGCAGTTTTGGTCGCCTACCTACAAGAAAGATTGAAAGAGTTCAGAGAAAATTGACAAGGATGCTGCTGGGACTCAAGGGCCTGAGTTCTAGGGAAAGGTTAAATAGGTTAGGATTTTTATTCCCTGGAGTGTAGGATGCTGAGGGACTCAAAATTCTGACTGGTACTGATTGGGTAAATGCAAACAGGCTTTTTCCACTGAGGTTGGGTCATAGGTTTAAGATGAAAGGCGAAATATTTAAGGGGAACCCCGGGGGAACTTCTTCCAGAGGGTGGTGTAGTGTGCAATGAACTCCCAGTGGAAATGCTAGATGCAGGTTTAATTAAAAAATTTAAGAGCAGTTTGGATAGGTGTGTAGGTGAGCAGGGTATGGAGGGCTATGGTCCGGGTGCAGGTGATGGGACATAGCAAAATACCAGGCTGGTACAGACTAGATGGACCAAAGGGCCTGTTTCTGTGATGTAGTACTCTATGACTATAACAGTGCTGTAGTTGACTCTGTGGTTAAGAAGGTATATGGTGCATTGGCCTTCATCAATCGTGGGATTGAGTTTAAGAGCCGAGAGGTAATGTTGCAGCTATATAGGGCCCTGGTCAGACCCCACTTCGAGTACTGTGCTCAGTTCTGGTCGCCTCACTATCGGAAGGACGTGGAAACTGTAGAAAGGGTGCAGAGGAGATTTACAAGAATGTTGCCTGGATTGGGGAGCATGCCTTGTGAGAATAGGTTGAGTGAACTCGGCCTTTTCTCCTTGGAGTGACGGAGGATGAGAGGTGACTCGATAGATGTGTACAAGATAATGAGAGGCACTGATTGTGTGGATAGTCAGAGGTTTTTCCCCAGGGCTGAAATGGCTAGCATGAGAGGGCATAGTTTTAAGGTGTGTGGAAGATGTACAGAGGAGATGTCAGGGGTAAGTTTTTTACGCAGAGAGTGGTGAGTGCATAGAATGGGCTGCTGGCGGCAGTGGTGGAGGTGAAAACGATAGGGTCTTTTAAGAGACATGGAGCTTAGAGAAATAGAGGGCGATGGGTAAAGCCTAGGTAGTTCTAAGGCAGGGACATGTTCAGCACAGCTTTGTGGGCCGAAGAGTCTGTATTGTGCTGTAGGTTTTCTGTGTTTCTAAAACTTTGATTCAGATTGCACTTGGAGTATTGTGTACAATTCAGGTCGCCCCATCATAGGAAGAATGTGGAGGGGGTGCAGAAGAGATTGATGAGGACACTGCTTGGATTAAAGTTCATGAGCTATGATGAGAGATTGACCAAATTTGGGTTGTTTTCTCTGGAGCAGCAGGAAATTTACAGGGATGTGGCTGGGACTTGAAGACCTGAGTTAAAAGGAAAAATTGAATAGGTCAGGACCTTATTCTTTGAAATGTAGAAGAATGAGGGGCACCTAACAGAGCTTTATAAGATTATGAGAGGCATAGATAAGGGTAGACAGAATCTTGTCCCCCAAGGTGGACGTGTTTAATACTAAAGGGTACGCAATTAAAGTGAGAAGAGGAACATTCAATGTGGATGCCTGGTTGGTGGTGATGGTGGTGTTTAAGAGACTCTTGGAGACATGAATGTGCAGATAACGGAGAGGGATGGCCAGGCAGCCAGAACAAACTAGGCCTGAACATGGAGAAGACAAAGGAAATCATTGTACACTTCAGGAAGGTGCAGACAAACCATTCCCCCTCTGTGAATACATGGCTCCTCCGTAGAGAGAGTTAAGTGCATCAAGTTTTTAGGATTTCGCGTCACGGATGACCTCGCCTGGTCCCTTAGTTTCACTTCCTTGAACAAGAAGGCACAGCAGCACCTCCACTTCCTAAGAAGATTGAGGCAAACAAGGGCTGCCCCCCCCCCCCCATCTTAACTGTGTTTTACATGAGCAGCGCTGTGAGCGTCTTGACAAGTTGCATTTCCGTCTAGTATGGGAGCGGTCGAGCATCGGACCTGAAGTTCCTACAAAGGACTGTGAGAGCAGCTGAGAGGATCTAGGGGTCTCCCTACCATCCATCGGGGACTGTGTGTGCAGGGCCCTCAGTATTATTAAGGATCCCACCCATCCAACCAGCATCCTCTTTGACTTTCTACCATCAGGGAGGAGACTGATACATAAGGACAAGAACGGTCAGGATGGGAAACAATCTCTTCCCCCAGGCCATTAGGCTTGTGAACTCCCTGCTGTATCATATTCAAAGTGTCACTGGTTAATCTGTTCCGTACTTTATTAATACAATATTTAATATTAATGCACTTTAGTTTGTTATTTATGTGTGATTCACCTGTAGGTTTTATCCTTACCTTAATAAGTTATCATGTGTTATGTGCACTATTGTACTTCAGAGAAAAGTCTTGTTTCTATATACATTATATGGTTATACAGTGTATGTTATATACATGTATATAGTTAAATGACAATAATCCCTGAGAGGGGATTAATTTCATGAGACGAGTTCAACTGGATTTGTTCAGCCAAACATTAGGATGGGGCTTCATTCACTGGAGTGCAGGAGAGTGAAGGATGATCTTTATAGAGGTTTTTAAAGGTGTATTTGGGTGCAAGAGTGGTATTGATGGGGAGAATATGCACTCTTTTTTTCCCCCTGGGGAAAAGAAATCAAAACCCAAGGAGTTGAGGAGGGAGGCATTTAATAGGAGCCTGAAAGGCAACTTCTTCCGCACAGAGAGAGGTCTGGAAATAACGGCCAGAGGAAGTAGCTGTGGTGGGTATGTTGTCTTTTAAAAAGTTCTTGGACGGGTACCTGGATAGGAAAGGTTTAGAGTAGAAGCTCCCAACCTTTTTGTATGCCATGGACCAATACCATTATGTTGAGGGATCCATGGAGCCCAGGCTGGGAGCCACTGATTTAGAGGGATATGTGGGTCCAGCATGGATGGGAATCCTGGTCAGGATCAGTTGCATTGAAGAACCTGGCACTGGCGACTTTAAAGATTGTTCATTTCTGTTCCATCTGCCCTCATTCCCTGTCCTCTGCCTCCCTACCAACCACCCATCCTCCCTTTCCCAACTCCCTGGCCCTCCCATCCCCGTCCTGTTCTCCCCTCCCTTCCCCTCCAGCTGAGCCAGCACATGAAGCTGAAGCTGCAGTTCACGGCCAGCGTGGCCAGCCAGCCGCCTGAGGCCCGGCCCGTGTCCCGGAAGAGCAGCCCTGGCAGCCCGGCCATGCGAGATCTCATGGAGCGTCACCAGGCCAGCCTGGGCCGCTCACAGTCCTTCTCCCACCAGCAGCCCTCCCGCAGTGGGCACCTCATCAGGTAAGAAGTGTGGAGGGGTGGGGGGCCATGGGCCGGAGGTGTTGGTCCTCTCACAGTGGCAGGCTACACTCGCTCCTGTCCACTCAGCAAAGGAAACAAATGTGCAAGAGGCAAGGGCATTTGGGTTTGGAACAGAGGGGCAACTTCTCCATGTAGAACGGAGACTCCGTGTGGAAGCAGCTGACAGTGGTTAAGGCAGGACGGGACGGTAGCATTAACACTTCACAGCGCCGCTGATTGGGGTTCAGTTCCTGCCGCCGTCTGTGCAGTTTGTAGATTCTCCCCGTGACAGCATGAGGTTCCTCTGCATTCTCCAGTTTCCTGCCACATCCCAAAGGTGTTTGGCTCAGGGTTAGGGTTAGTGAATCGTGGGTGCTGGATCTTTACTGACAGTATTTAAAAGGCATTTGGATAAGAAGGATTTAGAGCAGGAGATCCCAACCTTTCTTATGCCGTGGACCCTGATTACTAACTGAGGAGCCCCAGTTGGGAACCCCTGCTTTAGATGGATACAGGCCAAATGCAGGCAAGTGGAACTCGCTTAGGTGGCCATTTTGGTCGGTATGAAACAGGCCTGTTGTTCCCATGCTCAGTGACTCTGATTGGCAGGGAGTCTATGTGCTACTTATCAGCAGTTAGTTGTACGCCATCTATATCCTGTCCTTTAGGAAAATCTCTGCTGTGTGTGTGTATACACACCTTTGTCAGCAAGGTCCTTCAGATCCACTTCCACTGATCTTTCAGGCAGCACATCGCAGATAACAACCAATGTGAAGTGAATCCTCTTCATCTGCTCCAGTGTTATTCCATTCTGGTTACTGCCCATTAAGGGGTGTCAGGGTGGAGATAATTCTCTACCAAGCGAGGTTTAAGGTGCTCCGTCCCTCCGCTATCCTGCAGGTCACAGTTGGACAAGGTGTAGCACCTGCTTGGCCCCCACCCCTCCCACCGATCAGGGTCACATGAAGCCATGGGAGCAGGTGGTGGATGGTCGTATGAGCAGCCGGTGCAGATCACAATCCTGGTTATGTGACCACTGACACCAGGCAGACAATCTCTGAAGTGTCTTTGGGTATGTTTAAAGTGGAGGTTGATGGTTTTTGATTAGTAAGGGTGTCAGAAGTCACAGAGAGAAGGTAGGAGAATGTGGTTGAGAGGGATAATAAATCAGCCATGATGGAATGACAGAATAGACTCAGTGGGCTGTTTGGCCTATTTCTGCTCCTATGCCCTGTGGTCATATACTGACTCTTAATCTCACACCTCGGCATTAGATTTCACCTGCCACCTCCCCATCTTCTTGATGATATCTCCTTGTCTGCGACTCTCCCCCGCACAGTTCACATGAATTATTCCACTTGGCCACAAGCACACAAGTGTTTGATTTTTTTTAAAGTTTGAACATCAAGCATTTGCAGTTACATGCTGAGGTGGTCCAACGGGAAGAGGTGCTGCCTCGTAGCTCCAGGGATTCTGGTTCAATCCCGGCGCGCATGTGTGTGTGTTTGTGTTGGCGCGTGCGTTCTCTCTTTGACTGCGTGGATTTCCACTGGGGGCTCTACTTCCCACCCACATCCCAATGACGTCCGGGATTTACAGGTGCTGTAAATCGGCCTGCTGGTGTATGGGTGAGGGATAGAATTGTCGTTGTTACAGGAACAATCCCCCCCCTGCCTGGTGAGAGAGAATCTGCCTGAGATACCCAAGTGCTGGGTAATGGGCTGTAGTTTTGCTGGACTCTAGATTGAGGTCTCTTGGGGACCTTTTGCTACTGCTTGTCTGATGGGGGGTGGAGGGCTTTAGGGTTTCTGATGGTTTATCATTCTTTCTTTGGGGTTTCTTGTTTTGTGCTTGTCGGTGAAGAATAATACTTTCAGGTTGTATGCTGTATACATCCTCTGATAATAAATTGAACCATTTGAACCAGGCCAGTGTAGAATTGATGTAAAGATATCCACTTGTTAGTCAGTGGACTGAGGAGACGGTTTCTGCATTGTAACCCCCCTCCCCCCCCCCCGTGACTCTGTGGCCGGCTTCCCTTGCCCCCGAAGTGTCAGCTCTGACCGCCCAGGCATCGCCTGCTCCATTGTCATTCCCTTTCTGTCCAGCACCCTTTAACATTTCTTTCTGAACAACCCAGGTTCCCAGCTGTCAACGCCCCCCCATTCACCTCTCCGTCTGATTTAGAGTAAAGATCTGTACAGCAGAGTGCACGTCCTTCAGCCCGCAATGTTGTGCCAACCACTTGACCTTCTTGAAGATCAACCTAACCCTTCCTCCCTCCCCCACATAGCCTCCATTGTTCAACCAGCCATGTGCCTATCTAAGATTTTCTTAAATGTCCCCAATGTAGCTGCCTCTACCACCATCCTGGCAGGGCATTCCATGCACTTACCACTCTCCCTGTTTTTAAAAAAAAAACTCTCTCCAATCACCTTAACAGTGTGCTCACTTATTTTCACCCTGGGAAGAAGTCACTAGCTGTTCACTTTATCTCTGTTACCATCTCCATCAAGTCACCTCTCATCCCCTTTTGCTCCAAAGAGAAAAGTTTTGGTTTGCTCAACTTTTCCTCATAAGACATGCTCTTTAACGTGGGCAACGCCCTGGTAAATCTCCTCTGCACCCTCTCTAAAGCTTCCTCATCCTTCCTATAATGAGGCGGTAAGAACTGGACAAAATATCCCAAGTGTGGTCTAACCAGGGTTTATTCTCCCTGCAGGACAGGCAGTGTGATGGAACGTCGGGCTATCACCCCCCCGGTGGGGTCCCCCATCGGTCGACCTCTCTACCTCCCCTCGGAGAAGACGGTGCTGTCTGTGGACAAGATCGCCAAACGGGAGTGCAAGGTGTTGGTAGTGGAGCCAGTGAAGTAGGAGTGCCTGCCAAGGGTAACCAGAGGCACAGCGAGGGTCATTTGGGGGTGTGTGGCAAAAACCAGCCATACGGGGAAACGTTGAGCAAAGTCACGGCAAGCAGATCGGTGCAAGAGCACGTGGCGCTTCCTCGTCCGGGCAAGATTAGCGGTCTTTCAGTTTGTTTTCTTTAATTATTGCACTGTCTCGGAAACAACATCATCTTGATGCTTTAAACCAGGCACGCTGTGCTTTGCAAAGCTGGTTGAGGAAATCAGCAACATCGAAGGTGCTGTCCTTGACGCCTGTGATGCCTGGTCTCTCTGACCAGAGATGTGGATCAGTGGAGGAGAGAACCAGATACTTGAATCCAGTATTACAGTGACGGCGAACTACGTTTGGAAAGATTGAGTGCAAGTTATTTCACCCTCCCACAGTATTGGAGAAAGAATGCTGATGAGTCTACGCCAGGGTTGGTGAACCTGTGGCACACGCGCACAGTGTGGCACGCATAAAACTTCTGTTGGCACGCAGCATGCAGCGCCGCCCCTTGGCTCTTCAAACCCCACCCATAATTTAACAAAAATACACAACGGATATCTTCACTGCCAAACGAAACAGCAGGTGACTCAGTGATGAAGAAAAGGTTGAAGAGTCTTGGCTAGAGCGTGCCCCTGTATGATGGGTTTTCCAGAGAAAGAAAGTATCATGACGTGCGAGAGAATTTTATTTTAAAAGACTATCGCCAATTTGGGCACATGCTCTGAAAATGATTTGCCACCCCTTCTCTAGACCAACAATGTCATGGTGAGCTTCCAACAATTGAAGAATCCCTATGTCCCGTCCTTCCTGAGTGCTGGTACACTGGTCCAGGAGCAGTGGACGGAAAGCCCTCATTTTCTATGTGCAATGAGATTCCCAGAAGGAAGTTTATGCTCCACGCTGTGCACTAAGAGGCGTGGTGATGGTGTCGCTCTTGGAACGGTTGAGTTAGAATACAGTACTGCCCTTTGGTCCACAATGTTGTGCTGACTATTTAACCTACTCCAAGATCAATCTAACCTCACATAGCTCTCCATTTCTCTTTCATCCATGTGTCTTCCTCACAGTCTTTTGAATGCCCCTGATGTATCTGCCTCTACCACCAACCCTGCAGAGTGTTCCAAGCACCTATCACTCTCTGTGTTTAACAAAAAAAACAACGTAACAACTCACTTCTGACATCCCCCATACTTTGATCCAGTCACCTTAAAATTATTCCCCTCACGTTAGCCATTGCAGCCCTGGGGAAAAAGTCTCTGGCTATCTGCTCACTCAAGGAACCTTATCATTTTATACACCTCTCGTTCCCCTTAGCTCCAGAGAGAAAAGCCCCAGCTCACCAAACCCATTCTCATCAGACATACTCTCTAATCCAGGCAGCATCCTGGTAAATCTCCTCAGCACCTGCTCTAAAGCTTCCACATCCTTCCTATAATGAAGCGACCAGAACTGAACACAATCCTTCAGTGTGGTCTAACCAGGGTTAACAGCTGTATAGAGCTGAGGGATCCCAGCACAGAGTGCCAACTTCCAGCAGGAGTGGATTGTTTCAGGAGAGGGGTGAAGGTGATCAGTTTGCAACACAACCCCCTTTTTTGGAGCTGTCCCTGGGCGACCCAGTGTCACACTGCAGCTCTTGATGGAGTCTGGCTCCAAGTTATCCCACCGCCTTATCTCTCTGACCCAGCAGATGCTAATTCCAGATCAGTCCCAACCTCCATTGCCGTGTGTGTCTGTGTCTTGTTTACACGTTCTCCCTGGCTCCGTGTGGGTTTTCCCCCATGTGCTGCGGTTCCCTCCCACATCCCAACGGTATATGGATTAATTGGCTGTAGATCATCCCCTAGTGTGGCGGATGAGGGTTAGGATCTGGAGGGTGGGAGTGGGTGAGGGGTAGAATGGGTGTGGTGGAGAGGATGTAGAAGTAACAGTGAGAAAATCACCCCCCCCCCCCCCCAGTATGTGGATGAGAGGTAGAATCTGTGGGGGGGGATTAAAAGGGGCAATTGTGGGATTGATAGGAAAATGAATGCAGTGGGTCAAAGGTAGGTTTCTGTGCTGTGTCTCTATCTGACTGTAGAGGAGTTTCTGAACTTTTTAATGCCATGGAACCCTACTGTTCACCGAGGGGTCTGTGCACTCCAGGCTGGGAACCCCTGCTCTAGAATTTCTCCGGAGCCAGCTGAGAGAGGTACCTTGTTGTTCCTCCAGCCTTTAGCTGGGGTATGTGGCACAACATATACCGGTCTTGACCGTCACTCCTCACCCTACGTTACTTCCCTATTTCATCTCCCCCACCCCCACAGGTTCTACTTCTCGCCCACAGTCTTCCCTACGGTGGGCCTCTTGGATCAAAGTGTCCCCTTCAGTCATTCACACACAGCTCAGGGAAAGCACAGAATGCAGAATGGTACAAGCCCTCGGCCCACCATGTTGTGGAACAACGCGAGAATACGAACATACATTATAATGTTAGACAGCACAGAACAGTACATTGCAGGCCATTCAGTCCATAATGATGTGCTGACCTTTTAACGTACTCCAAGATCAACCTAACCCTTCCTCACACATAACCCTCCATTTTTCTATCATCCATGTCCTCTCATTGGCCATTGCCACCCTGGGGAAGAGAGCATTTTCATCGTGCCTATACAGGCCCTGTGTCAGTCCTCCCTGCCCAGCTACATCCCAAATGCTTGAGGGATAACTCTCCAGTTCCCTGCAAAGGGTTGCAGTTTTCCACACTCCTCTCGGTCAACACTCCGGTCTGTAACATGCTGCTTATAGAGAGAAGCCGCACACAACAGGCCCTTCCCTTCGGCCTCAGAATTGAAGGATCTCCCTTTCGAACTAATGAGGAGGAACTTCTTTAGCCGGGGTGGTGAATCTGGGGAATTCATTGACACCAGCAGCTATGGAGGCCAAGTTATTGGTATATTTAAGGGAGAGGTTGATAGGTTTTTGATTAGTCAGGGTGTCAAAAGTTACAGGAAGAAGGCAGGAGAATGGAGTTGAGGGGGAAAGTAAAATAATCATGATGAAATGGTGGAACAGTCTCAGTGGGCTGAATGGCTTAATTCTGGTCTGAAATCTTTATCAACCATCAACCACCTCTTTTATCCCAATCCTACATAATCTCCAATATTTTCAATATTCCCATTGACTCCCCACAGATTCCATCCCTCACCCATGCACTAAGATCGATTAACTCACTGACCCCACACGTCGTTGGAATGTAGGAGAGAGCTGGAAGCCCCTTCCTCCCCCCCCCCCGGGGAAAACCACATGGTCATGAGCAGAATAAACTCCTCGCCTCCTGACTCCACAACAGTCAGGGAGAGACTTTCCAGGTCACTCCCAACCCCTCCTGGTGAAGGACTCCCAGTGTAAGGGTCCCTGACAACCCCATCACGAGGTGGGCAGTGGTTGTCCGGCAATTGTCCGTGCCTTTACATGCTCATCTGGCTAACTTGTGTGGGGTAGGTAACCAACCGGGTTTAGTTACTCTACCTTGATCGATCAGGAATGTCTGCTCGGTCTGTTAACCAAATGTACTTCACTGATCAGCCATCCAGCTCCCAGCTACAAGACCAGCACTGATCGGTTTTGCACTGCTACACTTTGGCCTGAGCACCAGAGAACTCAATTGCACTGAGTGATCTTAGCCATCCTAGCACACAGGAGGAGCTCTGCAGATAGGACACGGCAGCATAAAATCGGGGTTTGATTTCTGCCGCTGCCTGTAAGGAGGTTCTGCGTTCTCCTCATGACCATGTGTGTTTCCTCCACGTGCTCTGGTTTCCTCCCAGAGTCCAAAGGCGTGCAGGTTAGAGTTAGTGAGTTGTGGGTGTGCTAAGTTGCCCCACTGGTAGTGTGGCAACACTTGTGGGCTGCCCCCAGCTGATTTGATTTGAACATATTTCACTGTATGCTTTCGGTATAACAGGTTTGTAGGCAGTACCTGTGGATGGAGTGAACAGTCAGCGTTGTGAGCAGAGACTTTGAACATTTAGTGTGTGTGACATAACATTAATAGTCTGCAGTCCATTTACTCATCACTGCAAACCTTTCCTCAAAGAACCACTTGATTGTTGGGCCCACATACTTGTATGAAAGTCGGTGGAATGATCTATAACTGGAAATTCAGGTGGTTGATGGCTGGGTTGAGTTGTTCTCCAATCTTGCCAATTAATTTGTAAATGTTTCATCACCATACGAGGAGACATCATCAGTGCGCTGTTGATTGTGGAGTGTCCTCCGAATGCTTGGCTTTCCTCAATCCTCTGGTTGCGTGGAGAACTCTGCATCATGGTCTGGAATTTTTATAAAGACGTGTAGACCTTGATCCTATTTATGAACCAATGCAGGCAAAAATTTTAGAGTACGACACACAGAGCTCACCAGGCAGCCAGTCAGCTACGAGGCCCCCTCCCTACGTCACAGTTGAGTTTTCGTAATGATGACCAATCAGCTGATTGATTACTGTATCTAAAGGCCAAGCATTCAGGGGACACACCAGAAGTGAATAGCGCACTGACGAAACATTTACAAATGGATTGCCAAGGCAGGAGAGCAACTAAACCCAACGATCTACAGTTACACTTCAGCCTCTGGGCAGGCACATCACAGCAGCCCAAGAAGGGCGATGTTCTGGCAGCTTGTGAATCGCAGTAACTCTGAGGGTGTTTGTGAAACTTTGTGCTGTTGTGTGGGTGTGTGTCTACTGACATGTCCATTCCTGCCGGCTGTTGAAATTAGCTACCCCTGGTCAGTGAGCCACATGCCATCTGTGCTCAATAATGTATGGACTCCACCTCTTCCTGATGCCAGATCCACTGGGATCCTGCTTCTGCCCGGACATAGCACAGGTCCTTGAGCCCAAGATGCTGTGCTAACCTCTTAACCTACTCCAAGATAAATCTAACCTTTCCCTGTCATATAACTCTGTATTTTCCTATCACCCATGTGTCTGTCGCAGTGTCTCTTAAATGTTCCTAATATATCTACCACCTCCACTACCCCTGGTAGGGTATTCCACATACCCAGCACTCTGTGTGTAAAGAAAAAAATGACTTCTGACACACACACACACACACACACACCTCTCCCCCCCCCCGTATACTTTCCTCTAATCACCATAAAATTATATTAGCTATTAGTGTTTTGTTTTAGCTATTTCCACATTGGGGGGGAAAGCTGCTGTCTGTGTCTCCCATCATCTTGTGCACCCCAATCAAGTCACTTCTCATCCTCCTCCAAACCAGAGAAAAGCCTCAGCTCTTTCAACCTCTCCTCAGAAGAGGTGCTCACTAATTCAGGCAGCATCCTGATAAATCTCCTCTGCATCCTCTCTAAAGCTTCCACATCCTTCCTATAATGAGGCACCCAGAACTGAACACAAACTCCAAGTGTAATCAGAACTGAGCACAATACTCCAAGTGAGAACATGATATGACAACACTTCCTCTACCCACTCCCTCCTCTCAGTACAGTCAGCAATATCCCTGGTTTAATTTATCCTCTGACTCAGAGACAGTGAGGAGCAGCGGACTCCTGCTTGTGAAGCCAGGTCAAGAGTGGTGTGGGGTCGACACGAGCTCAGTCAAATCACTGTACGTTAGCCACTTAGTCACATCACTGGACCACGGACACAGATCTGAACCCCATCATGTCACTTGGGTACTTGAGGTAATTACACGGACTGATGTTATTTTTAAATCATGTTTTAAGTAACGCTGGAGCTTGTGACTTGTTGTTTTTAAAAACCACTCCAGATTCAGACTACCTCCAGGAGAGGATATGTGAACTTCTTATCCTAGCCCTCTACTGAGCCGCTGCCCCAGTTTAAGGAGAGCCAGAAACGTCAGCTTGACCCGTAATTAATGCCACAGGAACGAGTGGGGATAAAGATGGTGGCATTCTGAAATGAGAAGTACTCAGCAGGTCAGGCAGCGTCTGTGGAGGGAGAGGAACAGTTAATGTCTCAGGTCTGAGGCCCTTGAATGTGTTTTTTCTCTAACTAAACCCAGCCATGTGCGGCATGGTTAGCGCAGTACTTTACGGTGCCAGCTGTAAGATTGGGGTTTGAGTTCCACCACTGTCTGCCTTCTCCCTGTGAGCACAGTCCAGAGACGTACGGGGTAGGGTTTCAAGGTGTCGGGGCAATACGTCGGTGATGACTTTTGCAGGTCGGACTCTGGTTGTTGACGTGGCATTTCACTGCATGTTTTGAGGTACACGTTTTTACTTATTTCGAGATGCAGTGTGAAACAGGCCCAATGAGCTGCACGCCCAGCAGCCCACCCACTTTAACACCAGCCTAGTCACAGGACAATCTATGATGATCGTAACTGGTACATCTTTGCACTGTGGGAGGAAACCGACGTGCCCACAGGGAGAACAGACAGACGGCACTGGAATTGAGTTCCAAACCCTGGAGCCCCCTGTGGTGCCATGTGACAAACAAAGCTAACCTTTAAAGATCTCCAAAACCAACTCCTCTTTCTCTGGTCCGTTCTGGTGAAGGGTCCAAAACGTGATGCACAAACCCTGTTTTCCACTCCCTCCACGGATGCTGCCAGACCTGCTGAGTGTTTCTGGCATTTTGTGCTGGGGGATTGGTGGGGAGTGGTGTTGGGCACACCGAGACCCTGTGTTTGTGGCTGTCAGGGAACATTGTAAGAGCCAGTCTTCCCGAGCTGTGTCCCATTCCTGGTGGGCTTAAGGTAATGACTAGGACTGGGGAAGGCAAGGGTGTAGAGGGGTGACCATGCCTTCCTCTGGGCTAGGCTGCAGTCTGCACCCATAATTGTGTTCTTCACTCATGTCTGGTGTGGGAGTGGGTCCACAGCTCATCTGCGTCTTCAAGATGCAGATTGTTATGGGAAACATTCTTGGCAGTTAAATCCACCACCCCCGCCCCCATACTCGGAGTTTCATATCCCCTCCCTTCCTCAATCCTTTGATGTTAATCTCCTCATATTTCAAAATCTCCCCCTCCCTCCCTACAGTATTAATCATCTTCTCCCTCTCTCTTGAGCCTCTGGTATTAATCTCCCCCTCCCTCAAACTTTGCATATTTAAACCCCTCAGTCCCTTAAGGATTTTGCCATCCTTTAATCCGTGTGGTTAGCTCTCCCTCCTCCTCGCTGGATATTACCCTCACCCCCATGGCCTTCGTCACTACGGGAGATTTTCCTGAGCCCCCTGAATCTCCTTTAACCTCAGTCTTGGACAACGAGAGGGGACAGATTGTGAGGTTCCTCCTGAGAGACCGTTACCCTTGAGGGTGGGTAGTGAGAGGGCTGAGATGCTTTTCTTGTGAGCGAAAGAGCTGGCATTGCAGGGATGACCTACTCCTCCCCTGCAAACGTCACCGCCAATCACTGCAAATCCACAGCGGTGCTGTGCACAATATTTACTGTATTCAGGTGCCCTGGGCTGCAAATCTCCCCAGATCTGGTTAGCAGCCACACACTGGACAGAGAACATCTCGCTAACAACCCAAGCCAGAATGAGTTTTGTAAATGAAACAGTACTCAGCTGGCTGACTAAGGGGCATGTACTAAATTCCTGTTTCAACACTGCAGAGAGCCATTTCAATGGAGAGAGGAACACTTTGCTTACAATGGCTGAGGTCAGGAGTAAAGCAGTCTCTTAAAAAGTTTTTTTATATATGATCAGTTTTAATAGAATGCACTTTATTTAAATGTAACTTATTTACTTTCTTATATTGATTTAACAATCAGGAAACTGGAATGTGTGTGTTTTATTTTGAGTCTGTGTACGCTATGCTAGAGAGAAGCAAGATGGTGTCTGGTTACTGCAACAGTCACTATGGCGGGAACTTTCCTATGAACAGCTTGGTTTCAGAGGTAATGGCAGCATTTGTCTGGGTTATTGCACCTTAATGACCGTGGTAACATTGCGCTGTTATAAATAAATTCCAATTCAGCTGTGGTATTTATTTTATAGGACTAAAGATTCTGTACGGTAACAGGCCCTTTTGGACTCCTGTTTATTACACCATGTTTCAAAGTGCATTTATTATCAAAAACTGTGTAAATCAGACAACCCTGAGGTCTGTTTGCTTACAGGCAGCCATGAAGCAAGAAACTTTAAAAAAAAAACACAATTTAAAAATAAAATAAAAATAAAGACCAGCACCTGATGTGCAGAGATAGCAAAAAAAAACACAAATCATGCAAACAACAGACATGAGCAGTAACACTCCGAACCAGAGTGAATCCTTAGATCCAAACCCTGGAGTAGGCCCAAAGTATCAGTATCAGTTCATGTGGCTATGGAGCGTGGCAGCCGGAACAGTTTCCACAGCCTCGGTGCCAGGGAGAGAGGAGTGAACATCACAGCAGAGTGCGCCAAATTGGCTCTTACCTCTGATCCTGCCACCCTGCCTTTCCAGTCTATCTGGGCCAGCGTTTAAATTGTCCAAACAATGTATCGTACCTTGTACTAGGAACCAGGAATCACTGCAGTGAAAATCTTCGGGTCTAGACCATGTCCCCAACACCCCCAGCCTGGTCCAGTCTCGCACCCGGCCAGTTGTACGAGCATCGGAAATCCTCTGCCCTGGCTCACTCTATCTTCATCGATTCTGCAACGTAGCAGCACAGTTCATCTCTCAAATTCACTCCCCTGGTGATAATATACCACGATTTACTTCAGACAATGTATTACTGGCAATGTTTTTAGTCGAATTTCTTGCCTTTTCAACCACCAGTGAGCTGCCGCACTTGTTTGGTGGTGCCATCTTAAAGCAAAATGTTTCCATGTGACCAACTGGTAGAGTGTGGGAGGAAATGAGCACCCGGAGGAAACCCACGTGGTCAGGGGGAGGACGTACAAACTCCTGACAGAATTGAACCTGGTAGGTTACGTTAATTGTTAGTATGCTGTGCTGCCCTTTTTTATTGTCTGCTTAATGCACGCACAGCCCAAGTTATAGAGCACTACAGCACAGAATCAGTCCATGACAAACTGTTACTTTGCCTATTCCCTTCCTCCTGCACCTGGAAACCCTCCATACTCCTTCCATCCGTATACAGTCATAGAATACCTTAGCAAAGCAATGGGACCTTGGGCCTGTCTAGTCCGTGCCAAACAATTATTCTGCCTGGTCCTATTGACTGCTCCTGGGCAGTTGTGGCCCCCCCCCCCGCCACCATACCTCCTCTTCTATCCGTTCGTTCCTTATGAGCTGTGTCGTATGATGTGGGCAATCATGGTGTTTGACCATAATTGTTCTTGGCAAATTTTTCTATAGAAGTGGTTTGCCATTGCCTTCTGGGTAGTGTCTCCACAAGGTGGGTGATCCCGGCCATTATCAATACTCTTCAGAGATTGTCTGCCTGGTGTCAGTGGTCACATAACCAGAATTTGTGATCTGGACCAGCTGCTCATACAACCATCCACCACTTGCTTCCATGATTTCACGTAACCCTGATTGGGGGGCTAAGCAGATGCTACACCTTGCCCAAGGGTGACCTGCAGGCTAGCAGAGGAAATGATTGCCCTGCACCATAGAGATGTATCTCTACCCCATCACCCTCCATCCAAGTACTTATCCAAACTTCTAAATGGTGCAATCAAACCTGCATCCAACATTTCCACTGCAGCTCATTCCACACAGCATGAAAAAGCTCCTTCCTGTTCCCCTTCAATATTTTACCTTTCACATTTAATCTGTGGCCTCAAGTTCCAGTCTCACCCAAACTGAATGGAAAAAGACTGCTTCCATTTACTCTATCTATCCCCCTCATAACTTGTATACCTCTATCAAATCTGCCCTCAATCTCCTATGCTCCAAGGAATAAAGTCCTAGCTTTTTGCTCAGACCCCAGCAATGGGCTTGTAAATTTTCTCAGCACTCTTTCAACTTGCAGCGAGTAACACTGTCATTATTTTGACCCCTATTAGGCAGGGGTACACTTTAGGGTAGTCTGGGGTGACTAAGTTTTATATTTTTTGGAACACTCTGCCATGGGGCGCTCTCGCTCGCGCGCTCAGAAAAATTGATTTCCGGGATATTGTATATAATTTGCGGGTATCAGGGAGCCTCTATCTATATGCGGGGAGACTCCCGGAACTTGCGGGAGAGGTGGGATGTCTGCCAGTGTGGCTGCTACAAGTAAGATTTCCATTGCAGACATGTACTTGGCTTGACTTTCAACAACACAGCGAAGGAACGGGCCCTATTTACCCACGATGTCGTGCTGAACTGATTGAGCTAATGGCACCTAATGCTTCCCGCCTCCACATAGTCCATATCCCTTTATTTTCAATGCATTCATGTTCTTGTTGCAAACGACATCGGAGTAGTGTGATTATATTTTTTAATTGACTCATGTTAACAGTCCTGTTTTTGTGTGGGAGCAGCAAACGGGCTCGAGCTCAGAAGAAACGCATGCGCACTGGAAAGTCCGCGCAAACAAGAGTGACCCCTCCCCCCCGCACGTAGGAGATCTAATCGATTCACCGCGCTATCGATCAGCCGCATGCGCATTCGATCCGGACACGGTTTAGGTACTGAACCAATTCATAAACACCTGCACTGTAGCTGCCTCCACACCACCCTGTAGCAGCACATCCCAGGCACCCATACTGTCAGTATTTAAAAAAACCGTGCCTTGCACATCATCTTTGAGCTCCCCACCTTCTCACCTTAAATGATGATCGACCCTGGGGAACAATGCAAACACGAGGAAATCTGCAGATGCTGGTATTTCAAGCAACACACATAAAAGTTGCTGATGAACGCAGCAGGCCAGGCAGCATCTCTAGGAAGAGGTGCAGTCGACGTTTCAGGCTGAGGCCCTTCGTCAGGACTAACTGAAGGAAGAGTGAGTAAGGGATTTGAAAGTTGGAGGGGGAGGGGGAGATCCAAAATGATAGGAGAAGACAGGAGGGGGAGGGATGGAGCCAAGAGCTGGACAGGTGATTGGCAAAAGGGATACGAGATGATCATGGCACAGGAGGCTCAGGGAGAAAGAAGGGGGGGACCCAGAGGATGGGCAAGAGGTATAGTGAGAGGGACAGAGGGAGAAAAAGGAGAGAGAGAAAAAGAATGTGTGTATATAAATAAATAACAGATGGGGTACGAGGAGGGATGTGGGGCATTAGCGGAAGTTAGAGAAGTCGATGTTCATGCCATCAGGTTGGAGGCTACCCAGATGGAATATAAGGTGTTGTTCCTCCAACCTGAGTGTGGCTTCATCTTTACAGTAGAGGAGGCCATGGATAGACATGTCAGAATGCGAATGGGATGTGGAATTAAAATGTGTGGCCACTGGGAGATCCTGCTTTCTCTGGCGGACAGAGCGTAGATGTTCAGCAAAGCGGTCTCCCAGTCTGCGTCGGGTCTCTCCAATATATAAAAGGCCACATCGGGAGCACCGGACACAGTATATCACCCCAGCCGACTCACAGGTGAAGTGTTGCCTCACCTGGAAGGACTGTCTGGGGCCCTGAATGGTAGTGCGGGAGGAAGTGTAAGGGCATGTGTAGCACTTGTTCCGCTTACAAGGAAAGTGCCAGGAGGGAGATCAGTGGGGAGGGATGAATGGACAAGGGAGTCACGTAGGGAGTGATCCCTGCAGAAAGCAGAGAGAAGGGGGGGGGGAGGGAAAGATGTGCTTAGTGGTGGGATCCCGTTGGAGGTGGCGGAAGTTACGGAGAATAACATGTTGGACCCAGAGGCTGGTGGGGACAAGGGGAACCCTATTCCTAGTGGGGTGGCGGGAGGATGGAGTGAGAGCAGATGTGCGTGAAATGGGGGAGATGCGTTTGAGAGCAGAGTTGATAGTGGAGGAAGGGAAGCCCCTTTCTTTAAAAAAGGAGGACACCTCCCTCGTCCTGGAATGAAAAGCCTCATCCTGAGAGCTGATGCGGCAGAGACGGAGGAATTGCGAGAAGGGGATGGCATTTTTGCAAGAGACAGGTTGAGAAGAGGAATAGTCCAGATAGCTGTGAGAGTCAGTAGGCTTATAGTAGACATCAGCAGATAAGCTGTCTGCAGAGACAGAGACAGAAAGATCTAGAAAGGGGAGGGAGGTGTCGGAAATGGACCAGGTAAACTTGAGGGCAGGGTGAAAGTTGGAGGCAAAGTTAATAAAGTCAACGAGCTCTGCATGCGTGCAGGAAGCAGCGCCAATACAGTCGTCGATGTAGTGAAGGAAAAGTGGGGGACAGATACCAGTATAGGCTTGGAACATAGATTGTTCCACAAAGCCAACAAAAAGGCAGGCATAGCTAGGACCCATATGGGTGCCCATGGCTACACCTTTAGTTTGGAGGAAGTGGGAGGAGCCAAAATAGAAATTATTAAGAGTAAGGACTAATTCCGCTAGCCGGAGCAGAGTGGTGGTAGAGGGGAACTGGTTAGGTCTGGAATCCAAAAAGAAGCGGAGAGCTTTGAGACCTTCCTGATGGGGGATAGAAGTATGTAGGGACTGGACATCCATGGTGAAAATAAAGCGGTGGGGGCCAGGGAACTTAAAATCATCGAAAAGTTTCAGAGCATTTCAGAGATCCTCTCATATCCCTTTTGCCAAATCAACTGTCTATCTCTTGGTCTATCCCTCCCCCTCCTGTCTTCTCCTATCAATTCGGATCTCCCCCTCCCCATCCCACTTTCAAATCTCTTCCAAGCTCTTCTTTCAGTTAGTCCTGACGAAGGGTCTTGGCCCGAAACGTCGATTGTACCTCTTCCTATTGATGCTGACTGGCCTGCTGCATTCACCGGTAAATTTTATGTGTGTTGCCTGGGGAAGAACACTGGCTGTCTACTTCGGCAATGCCTCTCATAATGTTATAAATATTGATCAGGTCTCCCCTCAGCCTCCGCCTCTCCGGAGCAAACACCCCAAGTTTGTTCAGCCTCTCCTCTTATAACCAATCCAGGCAGCATCCAAGTGAACCTCTTCGGCACTATCTTCACATCGTTCCTGCTACAGGGTGAGGCAGAAACATAGAAAATAGGTGCAGGAGTAGGCCATTCGGCCCTTCGAGCCTGCACCGCCATTCAGTATAATCATGGCTGATCATCCAACTCAGAACCCTGTACCTGCCTTCCCTCCATACCCCCCCGATCCCCGTAGCCACAAGGGCCATATCTAACTCCCTCTTAAATATAGCCAATGTACTGGTCTCAACTGCTTCCTGTGGCAGATGAATTTTCCTCCCTCTGTGCTAGGCGAGGTTGTCGCAGTCCAAAGCACTGCAGTCAGCGAGCGTCTTGTACAGCGAGGACCCTCCCTTCTACGCCACAGTTTCATACTGGTTGTGAGCAACTGTGCCTTTACCTCAGCGCTGTTACAGTCACAGAACACTACAACGCAGAACCGGGTTCTTTAGCTCACCTGGTATCCTGCCCAGGTCCCATCTGACCCACAGCCCTCCCATCTATGTATTTACCCAAACTCCTCTTAAATGATGAAGTCAAACCCACAAGCACCGCGTCCACTGGTAGCTTGTACCAAACTCTCCAACCTCGGAGTGAAGAAGTTCTCAAACATTTCACCTTAACCATGACCTCTAGTTCCAGTTAACTTGCACTAACTTACTATTCCTACATTAAAATCTACTCATTCTGGCCTATTCAATGACGGGACTCCCACAGGAAAAGAGTAGTCCGAAAGCTTTCCACCATCTTACTATAGGAAAGATGTCATTAAACTGGAAAGAATGCAGAAACTATTTGTAAGCCGACTCCTCTGTGCAAATCCTCTCCATTAAAGACAAACGCATCACTATCACCTTCCCAGATGTTCGTGGGACCTGTACGTTAACCTATATTTTTGTCTTCCCCTGAGAGCCCGCTGTTAATTCAGCACAAAATAGTTCACCTTCTCAGGGGATTATCCTCGCGTTCCTCCACACCACATTCCGTCTGTTGTGTTCTCCCCCCCAACTTTCACACAGCCAACACTGCCACCTAGTGGTACACAACTGCTGTGCAACACACACACACACAAAGCTGGGGGGACTCAGCAGGTCGGACAGCATCTACGGAAATGAATAAACAGTTGACATTTCAGGCCGAGACCCTTCAGCAGGGCTGAAAAGGAAGGGGGAGACGCCAGAATAAAATGGTTGTGGGGGTGGGGAGGAAGGTAGCTAGAAGGTGATAGGTGAAGCTAGGTAGGCAGGAAAGGTAAAGGGCTGGAACGGAAGGAATCTGATAGGATAGGAGAGGAGAGGAGGTAAGAGCCCAGTAAAGAAGGAGGAGGGTGGGGAAGGGTTTTTTTTACTGGAAAGAGAAGTCGATATTCATACCATCAGGAATATAGGGTGCTGCTCCACCACCCCGGGGGTGGCCACATCGGGGCACAAGAGGAGGCCGTGGGCCGACATGTCGGAACGGGAATGGGAATCGGAATTTAAATGTTTGGATCTGGGAAGCTCCGCTTTTGGCCGATGGAGCGGAGGTGCTGGACGAAGCGGTTCGCCCAATTCACGATGGACGTGACCAATGTAGAGGAGGCCGAATGGGGAGTACCGGACACAACAGATCAGATTCGCAGGAGAAGTGCTGGCCCACCTGGAAGGACCGTTCGGGGCCTGAACAGAGGTGAGGGAGGAGGCTGCTTGCGTGAATCAGTGCCGGAATGGGGGTCAGTGGTAAGGGTCGGGAGACCGATCCCTGCGGAAAGCGGTCCCTCTACATTGCTATCCGCCATCAAGAAGGCTTTAAACCACTCCGGTTCTCTGTCAATAAACGACCCAACCAGTTTCCCCCCTCCGTCTGGCAGTACAAACCTTCCCGTGGTGGGAATGGATCCCTTGGCGGGTAGTTGCGGAGGATGGTGTGTTGGACGCAGAACTTCATGGGGTGGTAGGTAAGGACAAGAGGAAATCTATCAGTATCATGGCGCCGGGAAGATGGAGTGAGCACTGATGTTCGGGAGATGCAGGAGACGCGGCTGGGGCGTCATCAATAGAAGAGGGGAGAACCCCAACTCC
Organism: Mobula birostris; assembly: GCF_030028105.1. Lineage (NCBI taxonomy): Eukaryota > Metazoa > Chordata > Chondrichthyes > Myliobatiformes > Myliobatidae > Mobula > Mobula birostris. The sequence goes on from NC_092374.1 coordinate 91,763,464, forward strand.
GTAAAAAAGGGGGTTTATCTCCGACGTCCTGGAATGGAGGCACATCCCGGAAACGGATACGGCGGAGCGAAGGAACTGAGAAAAGGGAATAGCGATGTTTTTACAGGGTGGAAAGCGGTATAGCCAAGATAACCGGGGGAATCGGCAGGTTTATGAAGACGTCCGTCGACAGTTTGTCTCCAGAGATATCGAAAATGGAAACTAGAGGGAAACGTTGATGAGCCGTCAGTGTAATGGAGGAAGAGTTAGGGTGCATTACCAAGAAAAGCTTGGAACATGAACTGTTCTAGGTAGCCAACAAAGAGGCAGACTTGGCCGGGACCCATGCGAGTGCCCGTGGATCTGGAGGAAGTGGAGTGAGCCGAAGGAAAACTTGTACTGGCAGACGAAGGAGGTTGGTGGTGGAGGGGAACTAGGTGGGTCTTTTATTGAGAAAGAAACGGAGAGCTTTAAGGCCTTCTTGATGGGAGATAGAACTGGGCATCCATGGTGAAAATGAGACGGTCACGGCCAGGGAACCGAAAGTTACCGAGGAGACCCAGAGCAAGCCACAGCGTAGAAACATGTCCTTCAGCCAACGCTGACTGTGTCGTTAATCCATGCTAATGCAATTTGCTTGCGTTAGTCCCACAACTTTACCTGTGTATAAATGCCTTTTAAATGTGGTAATTGTACCCAGATATATCACTTCCTCTGGCAGCTCGATCCATATACCCACAACCCTCTGTGTGGGAAAACTTTGCCCTCCAGACCCCTAAACAGAAGAGATTCTTCAGGTGCTGGAAATCCAGAGCAACACACACAAAACGCTGGAGGGATTCAGCAGATCAGGAAGCATCTAGCGACACGAAGTTCCCTGGCCTCCTCTACTGCCACGATGAGGCCACACTCGGGTTAGAAAAGCACTCTGTATTCCGTCTGGGTAGCCTCCAACCTGATGACTTGAACACTGGTGTCTCCAACTTCCAGTACTTGCACCATACCACACCACCCTCCCCCATCACCATTTCCCATTTGTTTCTCTCTCATCTTACCTCCTTACCTGGCCATCACCTCCCTCTGGAGCTCCCCCTTCGTCCATGGTTTTCTGTCCTCTCCTATCAGATTCCCCCTTCTCCAGCCCTTTATCTCTTTCACCAATCAACTTCCCAGTTCTTTGCTTCACCCCCTCGCCCTCTCCCGGTTTCACCTTGCACTTCTTCCTCCCCTCCTCCCCCACCTTCTTATTCTGACTTCTCATTTTTTTTTTCTGCAGTCCCGATGAAGCATCTCGGTCTGAAACTCTTTTCCATTGATGCTGCCTGACCTGCTGAGTTCCTTCATCAGGGTTCCAGCATTCTGTGTGTTTGTTGCTTTAAATCTTGAATCCTACAAACCTTTGGAGTTTTTTTAAATTAACTAACCCTCCCCAATTAAGCCCCTCACCCACATATTAGGGGGACAATGAAATGCTTCCTCATTCTTCTAAACTCCAGAGAGTACAGGCCCAAACCTTCCTCATACATTAACCCTTCCATTCCCAGGATCATTGTTGTGAACCTCCTCTGGACCCTCTCCATGGTCAGCACACCCCATCTTAGATAAGATCGTAAGATATAGGAGCAGAATTAGGCCATTTGGCCCATCGAGTCTGCTCCACCATTTCATCATGGCTGATCCAATCTTCCTCTCAGCCCCAATCTCTTGCCTTCCCCTCCCCAAAATCCCTCATGCACCAACCAGTCAAGAATCTTTCAATCTCTGCCTTAAATATACATGAAGACTTGGCCTCCACAGCCTCCTGTAGCAAAGAATTCCATGGGTTCACCACTCTCTGGCTAAAGAGATTCTTCCTCATTTCCGCTCTCTTTTCTTTCTTTTATTAAGTTTAGATTATCAGATTATGAGGACACGCAGTCCTCATTTATTGTCATTTAGTAATGCATGCATTAAGAAATGATACAATGTTTTTCCAAAATGTTATCATGACAAACCAACTTAAAAACTAACAAAAACCACATAATTATAACATATAGTTACAACAGTGCAAAACAATATCGTAATTTGATAAGAACAGACCATGATACAGTAAAAGTCTCAAAGCCTGTCGAAAGTCCCATCATCTCACGCAGACGGTGAACCTCCAGCGCCGTAAACTTGCCAATGCAGCATCCTGGAAGCATCCGACCACAGTCCGACTCCGAGTCTGTCTGAAAACTCCGAGCCTCCGACCAACCCTCCGACACCGAGCACCGAGCACCATCTCTGCCGAGCGCTTCGACCCCGACCCCAGCAACAGGCAATAGGCAAAGCCGAGGATCTGGGGCCTTCCCCTCCAGAGATTCTCGATCGCACAGTAGCAGCGTCAGCGAAGCAGGCATTTCAGAAGTTTCTCCAGGTGTTCCTCTGTGCTTCTCACGGCTGTCTCCAACAAATCCGGATTGTGCACGGCCCCTAGTTAACACATACGATATCATTCCGAACGGCCGTGCACGCTGCATCGCGCCGCCATCTTCTCCTCCCTCCTGTTTCATGAACAATAGCTGGATCAGAAATGCTGATCAAGTCAACTCGTTCCCAAAGAGAACTCTGATAGGCCAATCAGATGGTTCACTGCTGCTCAGCAATAGAACACCAAAAAAAATCATATGTACGATTAAGAAACATTAAAAAAAATAGTAGAAATACTGAAGTCATGATGATCATGATGAAGTCTGCTGGAGAGAGACATTTATACACATGCTGTCCTCCATAATTCAAGGAAATTGAAGGATAAGGTTGCAGGGTGACAAAACGTGGCAGGAGGACATGGAACTAAAAACTAATCCCGACCGGGAGAAAACAGCACCCGTTCTTTCTGCACTGTTCTCCAGCAGTTTAAGGACTAAGTCCAGCCGGAACATAACTGTCCTTTGTTATTCAAATAACAAGCCATGGGTAACAAAGGACATTAAGGACATCCTGAACGCTGAAAAGAGGGCGTTTAGAGATGGAAATAGGGAGGAACTGAAGGCAATACAGAGGGACCTGAAAGCCAGGATCAGGGAGGCTAAAGACAGGTACAGGAGGAAGCTTGAGTGGAAACTCCAGCAGAACAACATGAGAGAGGTCTGGAGGGGGATGAGGACCATCACTGGGTTCCGGCAAACAAGCAACAGAGGAGCTGAGGGCAGTGTGGACAGGGCCAATGAACTTAACCTGTTCTTTAACAGATTTGACATTGTGACCCCTGCCCATCCCCCACATGAGTCATCTGTTGTCGACCCCCAACCAACACATATTCCACTCTCCCCTCCTACCCCTCCTCACAGTTCCCCACCCTGCTCTCATGACTATACCCCTTCCCCACACGAAACCACCACGCTGGGCTTTACAGCTGAACAGGTGAGAAGACAGCTGAAACGTCTCAACCCAGGCAAGGCTGCAGGCCCGGATGGTGTCAGTACCAGGGTGCTCAAAGCCTGTGCCCCTCAGCTATGTGGAGTACTTCGCCATGTCTTCAACCTGAGCCTGAGTCTCCGGAGGGTTCCTGTGCTGTGGAAGACGTCCTGCCTCGTCCCTGTGCCGAAGACACTGCGCCCCAGCGGCCTCAATGACTACAGAACGGTGGCATTGACCTCCCACATCATGAAGACCCTGGAGAGACTTGTTCTGGAGCTGCTCTGGCCTATAGTCAGGCCACACTTAGATCCCCTCCAGTTCGCCTACCAGCCCCGACTAGGAGTTGAAGATGCCATCATCTACCTGCTGAACCGTGTCTACGCCCAGCTGGACAAGCCAGCGAGTACTGTGAGGGTCATGTTTTTTGACTTCTCCAGTGCGTTCAACACCATCTGCCCTGCTCTGCTGGGGGAGGAGCTGACAGTGATGCAGGTGGATGCTTTCCTGGTGTCATGGATTCTTGATTACCTGACTGGCAGACCATAGTACGTGTGTTTGCAACACTGTGTGTCCGACAGAGTGATCAGCAGCACTGGGGCTCCACAGGGGACTGTCTTGTCTCCCTTTCTCTTCACCATTTACACCTCGGACTTCAACTACTGCACAGAGTCTTGTCATCTTCAGAAGTTTTCTGATGACTCTGCCATAGTTGGATGCATCAGCAAGGGAGATGAGGCTGAGTACAGGGCTACAGTAGGAAACTTTGTCACATGGTCTGAGCAGAATTATCTGCAGCTTAATGTGAAAAAGACTAAGGAGCTGGGGGGTAGACCTGAGGAGAGCTAAGGCACCAGTGACCCCTGTTTCCATCCAGGGGGTCAGTGTGGACATGGTGGAGGATTACAAATACTTGGGGATACGAATTGACAATAAACTGGACTGGTCAAAGAACACTGAGGCTGTCTACAAGAAGGGTCAGAACCGTCTCTATTTCCTGAGGAGATTGAGGTCCTTTGACCGTGGTAGGTCATGTTTGACCAATCTGTTGGAGTTTTTCGAGGAGGTTACCAGGAAATTGGATGAAGGGAAGGCAGTGGATATTGTCTACATGGACTTCAGTAAGACCTTTGAAAAGGTCCCGCATGGGAGGTTAGTTAGGAAAATTCAGTCGCTAGGTATACATGGAGAGGTGGTAAATTGGATTAGACATTGGCTCAATGGAAGAAGCCAAAGAGTGGTGGTAGAGAATTGCTTCTCTGAGTGGAGGCCTGTGACTAGTGGTGTGCCACAGGGATCAGTGCTGGGTCCATTGTTATTTGTCATCTATATCAATGATCTGGATGATAATGTGGTAAATTGGATCAGCAAGTTTGCTGATGATACAAAGATTGGAGGTGTAGTAGACAGTGAGGAAGGTTTTCAGAGCCTGCAGAGGGACTTGGACCAGCTGGAAAAATGGGCTGAAAAATGGCAGATGGAGTTTAATAGTGACAAGTGTGAGGTATTGCACGTTGGAAGGACAAACCAACGTAGAACATACAGGGTTAATGGTAAGGCACTGAGGAGTGCAGTGGAACAGAGGGATCTGGGAATACAGATACGAAATTCCCTAAAAGTGTCGTCACAGGTAGATAGGGTCGTAAAGAGAGCTTTTGGTACATTGGCCTTTATTAATCTAAGTATTGAGTATAAGAGCTGGAATGTTATGATGAGGTTGTATGTGTGTATGAGGCCGAATCTGGAGTATTGTATTCAGTTTTGGTCACCAAATTACAGGAAGGATATAAATAAGGTTGAAAGAGTGCAGAGAAGGTTTACAAGGATGTTGCCGGGACTTGAGAAACTCAGTTACAGAGAAAGGTTGAATAGGTTAGGACTTTATTCCCTGGAGCGTAGAAGAATGAGGGGAGATTTGATAGAGGTATATAAAATTATGATGGGTATAGATAGAGTGAATGCAAGCAGGCTTTTTCCACTGAGGCAAGGGGAGAAAAAAACCAGAGACATGGGTTAAAGGTGAGAGGGGAAAAGTTTAAAGGGAACATTAGGGGGGGCTTCTTCACACAGAGAGTGGTGGGAGTATGGAATGAGCTGCCAGACGAGGTGGTAAATGTGGGTTCTTTTTTAACATTTAAGAATAAATTGGACAGATACATGGATGGGAGGTGTATGGAGGGATATGGTCTGTGTGCAGGTCAGTGGGACTAGGCAGAAAATGGTTCAGCACAGCCAAGAAGGGCCAAAGGGCCTGTTTCTGTGCTGTAGTTTCTATGGTTTCTATGGTTTCTTTAACATCTGTCGGACGATGCTGAGGATGTTCTACGAGTCTGTGTTGGCCAGTGTGATCATGTTTGCTGTTGTGTGCTGGGGCAGCAGGCTGAGTGTAGCAGACACCAACAGAATCAACAAACTCATTCGTGAGGCCAGTGATGTTGTGGGGATGGAACTGGACTCTCTGACGGTGGTGTCTGAAAAGAGGATGCTGTCCAAGTTGCATGCCATCTTGGACAATGTCTCCCATCCACTACATAATGTACTGGTCGGGCATAGGAGTACATTCAGCCAGAGACTCATTCCACCGAGATGCAACACAGAGCGTCATAGGAAGTCATTCCTGCCTGTAGCCATCAAACTTTACAACTCCTCCCTTGGAGGGTCAGACACCCTGAGCCAATAGGCTGGTCCTGGACTTATTTCCTGGCATAATTTACATATTACTATTTAACTATTTATAGTTTTATTACTATTTAATTATTTACGGTGCAATTGTAATGAAAACCAATTTCCCCTGGGATCAATAAAGTATGACTATGACTATGACTAACTCACAAGTGCTCTTGAATGTCAGGTATTAACCCTACCTTCCAACAACCAAGCATTGCCAGCCTGGTCCCCTTCATGATAGCTTATGAAGAAGCAAGTGACTTCCCTCCCAGAGATGATTGGTGTTTGTGCACTCGTCTCTTGAAGGCTTGGACCCCATCGTCGCAGATGTTTCCAACCACAGCATCTGGAAGGCTGTTCCAAATTCTGATAGCAGAGTGAAGGAAGCTTCTATCCAGTGTTTAAGTTCTCGAACCAGGCATAGAAACAGCATGAGCAGGCATAGATACACTTGATCATGTGGTGCGCCGTCTCTCATAAGATGAAGGCAGCATGGTGCGAAGGTCTGCAGGGCTGTGGCTGGTGTGCATTTTGTATAGCACAGTAGCCGCAGCCACCTGTCGTTGCTGGTCTTAACCTCTCCAACCAGAGGAAACATCCCCTCATATCCACTTTATCGAGGTGATAGGTCTGATAGGTTTCAAGCAGATCACCCCTCATCCTTCTGAATTCCAGTGAATACAGGCCCAGAGCCATGAAATACTTTTCACATGACAAGCCATTCAATCCTGGAATCATTTTGGTGAACCTCCTTTGACCCTCTCCAGTTTCAGCACATCCTTTCTAAGATAAGGGGTCTAAAATTGCTCACAATAATCGAAGTGAGACCTCACCAGTGCTTTATAAAATTTCAACATTACATCTTTGCTTTTATATTCTAGTCCTCTTGAAATGAATGCTAACATTGTATTTGCCTTCCTCACCACAGACTCAACCCACAAATTAACCTTTAGGGAATCCTGCACAAGCACTCCCAAGTCCCTTTGCACATCAGTTTTCTTCTGTATTTTCTGTCCATTTAGAAAATAGTCAACACTTACATTTCTTCTACCAAAGTGCATGACCATACATTTCCCAACACTGTATTCCATCTGCCATTTCTTTGCGCATTCTCCTAATCTGTCTAAGTCCTTCTGTAGCCTCTCTATTTCCTCAAAACTACCTGCCCCTCCACCTATCTTCATATCAAAAGCAAACTTTGCAACAAAGCCATCAATTCCATCATCCAAATCATTGAAATATAATGTAGAAAGAATCAGTCCCAACAACACACACCCGTGTGGAACACTACTAGTCACCAGCAGCCAGCCAGAAAAGGCTCCCTTTATTCCCACTCTTTGCATCCTGCCAAGCAGCCACTGCTTTATCCATGCTAGAATATTTCCTGGAATACCATGGGCTCATGGCTTGTTAAACAGTCTCATGTATGGCACCTTGTCAAAGGCCTTCTGAACATCCAAGTACACAACATCATGCGATTCTCCTTTGTCTATCCTGCTTGTTATTTCCTCAAAGAATTCCAAGAGGAATTCCCTTGAGGAAACCATACTGACTACAGCCTATTTTATCATGAGCCTTCAAGTACCCTGAGACCTCATCTTTAATAAGTGACTCCAACATCTTCCCAACCACTGAGGTCAGACTAACTGGTCTATAGTCTCCTTTCTTCTGCCTCACTCCCTTGCAGAATGGGGTGACATTTGAAATTTTCTAGTTTCCTGGAACCATTCCAGAAATCTAGAGATTTCATTACTAATGCCTCCACAATCTCTTCAGCCACCTCTTTCAGAACCCTGGGGTGTACACCATCTGGTCCAGGTGACTTATCTACTTTCAGACTTTTCAGTTTCCCAAGAACCTTCTCTCTAGTTATGGTAACTTCACACACTTCATGACCCCTGACACCTGGAACTTTCACTATACTACTAGTCTTCCACCATGAAGACAGAAGCAAAATACTTATTCACTTCATCTGCCATTTTATTGTCCCCATTACTAACTCTCCAGCATCAATTTCCAGCTGACCGATATCCACTCTTGCCTCTTTTTCACTTTGAGTAACCAAAGAAAGTTATGGTGACTTCTTTAATATGATTGGCTAGCTTAATTTCATATTCTATCTTTACCTTCTTAATGACATTTTTTGGTTGGCTTCTGTTGGTTTTTAAAAGCTTCCTAATCCTCTAACTTTTCACTAATTTTTACTCTCTCATATGCCCTCTCTTTGGCTTTTATGTTGGCTCTGACTTGTCTTGTTAGCCACGGTTGTGTCATCTTTCCTTTAAAATACTACTTCTTCTTTGGGATGTATATATCCTGTGCCTTCCGAATTGCTTCCGGAAATTCCAAGCATTGCTGCTCTGCCATCGTCCCTGCCAAATTTCTTATATAACCATGTAACAATTACAGCACGGAAACAGGCCATCTCAGCCCTTCTAGTCCATGCTGAACTCTTACTCTCACCTAGTCCCACTGATCTGCACTCAGCCCATAACCCTCCATTCCTTTCCTGTCCATATATCTATCCAATTTAACTTTAAATGACAACATCAAACCTCCCTCAACCACTTCTGCTGGAAGCTCGTTCCACATAGCTACCACTCTCTGAGTAAAGAAGTTCCCCCTCATGTTACCCCTAAACTTTTGCCCTTTAACTCTCAACTCATGTCCTCTTGTTTGAATCTCTCCTATTCTCAATGGAAAAAGCCTATCCACGTCAACTCTATCTATCACCCTCATAATTTTAAATACCTCTATCAAGCCCCCTCTCAACCTTCTATGCTCCAAAGAATAAAGACCCAACTTGTTCAACCTGTCTCTGTAACTTAGGAGATGAAACCCAGGTAACATCCTCATAAATCTTCTCTGTACTCTCTCTATTTTGTTGACATCTTTCCTATAATTTGGTGACCAGAACTGTACACAATACTCCAAATTTGGCCTCACCAATGCCTTGTACAATTTCAACATTACATCCCAACTCCTATACTCAATGCTCTGATTTATAAAGGCCAGCATACCAAAAGTTTTCTTCACCACCCTATCCACATGAGATTCCACCTTCAGGGAACTATGCACCATTATTCCTGGATCCCTCTGTTCTACTGCATTCTTCAATGCCCTACCATTTACCATGTATGTCCTCTTTTGATTAGTCCTACTAAAATGTAGCACCTCACACTTATCAGCATTAAACTCCATCTGCCTTCTTTCAGCCCACTCTTCTAACTGGCCTAAATCTCTCTGCAAGCTTTGAAAACCTACTTCATTATCCACAGCTCCACCTATCTTAGTATCATCTGCATACTTACTAATCCAATTTACCACCCCATCATCCAGATCATTAACATATATGACAAAACAACATTGGACCCAGTACAGATCCCTGAGGCACACCACTAGTCACCGGCCTCCAATCTGACAAACAGTTATCCACCACTACTCTCTGGCATCTCCCATCCAGCCACTGCTGAATCCATTTTACTACTTCAATATTAATACCTAACGATTGAACCTTCCTAACTAACCTTCCGTGTGGGACCTTGTCAAAGGCCTTACTGAAGTCCATATAGACAACATCCACTGCTTTACCCTCATCAACTTTCCTAGTAAGCTCTTCAAAAACTTCAATAAGATTTGTCAAACATGACAAATCTTCTCCAATCAATTCTGGCCAACTCCACTCTCATGCCTCTGTAATTCCCTTTACTCCACTGTAGTACTGATACATCTCACTTTAGCTTCGTCTCAAATTTCAGGGTGAATTCAATCATACTACAATCACTTGCTTCTAAGGGTTCTTTTACCTTGAGCTCTCTAATCAATTCTGGTTCATTGCACAACACCCAATCCAGAATAGCTGATCCTCCAGTGGTCTCAACCACGAGCTGCTCTAAAAAGCCATCTCATAGACACTCTAGAAACTGCCTCTCCTGGAATCTAGCACCAACCTGATTTTCCCAATCTACTTGCATTTTGAAGTCCCCATGACTATTGTTACATTACCCTTTCGGCATGCATTTTCCATCTCCCGTTATAATTTGTAGGTCATATCCTTACTACTGTTTGGGGTTTGTATACAATTCCCATCAGAGTCCTTTTACCCTTGCAGTTCCTTAGCTCTATCCACAATGATTCAACACCTTCTGATCCAATGTCTCCTCTTTCTAATGATTTGATTTCATTTTTTTCCAACAGAGCAACACCTCCACCTCTGCCTTCCTGCCTGTCATTTTGATACAATGTGTATCCTTGGACATTAAGCTCCCAAGTATAATCTTCTTTCAACCATAATTCAGTGATGTCTACAACATCGTACCTGCCAATCTGCAACTGTGCTGCCAGTTCATCTACCTTATTCTGTATACCGCACACATTCAAATATAACACCTTAAGCCCTGTATTCACCTTTTTCAATTTTGTCCACCTTTTACGTTGCAGTTCATCCTGTTGACTGCAATCTTACCCTCTCAACAGACTCTCATCACTACACACTGCCTCTATAAACCAGCTAACATCTTCAGCACTATTATCTACCTTTTCTGTGAAATTTAGGCAGCTCAGGACACTAGTCACACCATGCTCAACCTTTTGATTCCTAACTTTGTCTGAGGTCTTACAAGCATCTGCCTCCACAGCCTCTCCACTGACTGTTCCCATCCCCCTGCAACTCTACTTTAAACCTCACCCTGCAGTATTAGTAAACTTTCCTCCTGAGATATTAGTCCACCTCCAGTTCGGGTGCAAAGCGTCCCTTCTGTACAGGTCCTATCTTCTCTGGAAGAGAGCCCAATGATCCAAAAATCTTATGCCCTCCCTCCTACACCAACTCCTTAGCCACGTGTTAAACTGTATAATCTTCCCTAGTTCTGACCTCATTAGTACGTGATGACAACCCTGGAGTTCCTGCCCTTGAACTTAACACCTAACTCCCTGAACTCCCAATGCAGAACCTCGTCACTCATCCTACCCATGTCATTGGTAGCTATGTGGACCATGACTTCTGGCTGTTCAGCCTCCTGCTTAATAATGCTGAGGACTCGATCCGAGATAACCCAGATCATTACACCTGGGAGGCATCATGCCATCCGAGAATTTCGTTCTGGCCCACAGAACCTCCTGTCCATTCCCTTAACTAACAAATCCCCAATCACCACTCGCACCTCTTCTCCCTCCCCTTCCTGAGGCACAGAGGCAGACTCAGTGCCAGCAACCCGACCACTGTATCTTTCCTCTGTTAGGTCATCCCCACTGACAGTATCCAAAGTGATATACCTCTTGTTGAAGGAGATGGCCGCAGGGATACTCTGCACTGGCTCCCTAACCCCTTTCCCCTTCCTGACTGTCACCTAGTTTCCTGTGTCCTGCACCTTGGGTGTAACTACCTCTCTGTACGTCCTGTCTATCAACCCCTCAGCCTCATAAATGATCCGGTTCATCCAGTTCCAGCTCCAACTTCTTAACGCAGTTTGTTGGAAGCTGCGGCTGGATACACTTCTCGCAGTTGTAGTCATCAGGGACACTGGAGGTCTCCTTGCCTTCCCATATCCCGCAAGGTACCTAAAACTGCTGACAATACTCCAAGTGGAGTCTGACCAATGCCTTATAAAGCCTCAGCAATATACCCTGGCTTTTATATTCTAGTGCTCCTGAAATGAATGCTAACATTGCACTTACCTTCCTCACCAATGACTCAAGGGCAAATTAATTATCAGGGAATCCTGCACAAGGACTCTCAAGCCCCTTTGCACTCCTGATTTCTGTATTGGCTCCCAGAATGGAAAATAGTCTGCTCCTCTATTCCTTCTAAAAAAGAGTGCATGAACATTACTTCCTTACATCACATTCCATCTGCCACTTCTCTGCCCATTCTCCTAATTAGTCCAAACCCTGCTGCAGACTCCCTAGTTCCGGAACACAAATGTGCCCCGACACCAATCTGGAGTGAGTGCAGAAATTATTTGGGAGGCTGTTGCCAAGATTTGAGGGACTGAGTTATAGGGAGAAATTGGACAGGCTGGGACTAAATTCTTTGGAGTGTAGGAAATGAGAGGTTTCACAGACCTTATAGATCTTCTAGAGGTGTATAAAAAGCACACAGATCAGGTGAGTGCACACAGTAACGAACACACAGATCAGGTGAATGCACACAGTAAAGAACACACAGATCAGGTGAGTGCACACAGTAACGAACACACAGATCAGGTGAATGCACACAGTAAAGAACACACAGATCAGGTGAATGTACACAGTAAAGAGCATACAGATCAGGTGAACGCACACAGTAAAGAACACACAGATCAGGTGAATGCACACAGTAACGAACACACAGATCAGGTGAATGTACACAGTAAAGAACACACAGATCAGGTGAATGCACACAGTAAAGAGCACATAGATCAGGTGAATGAACACAGTAATGAACACACAGATCAGGTGAATGCACACAGTAAAGAACACACAGATCAGGTGAATGAACACAGTAAAGAGCACACAGATCAGGTGAATGAACACAGTAAAGAACACACAGATCAGGTGAATGAACACAGTAATGAACACACAGATCAGGTGAATGCACACAGTAAAGAACACACAGATCAGGTGAATGAACACAGTAAAGAGCACACAGATCAGGTGAATGCACACAGTAAAGAACACACAGATCAGGTGAATGCACACAGTAAAGAGCACACAGATCAGGTGAATGAACACAGTAAAGAACACACAGATCAGGTGAATGAACACAGTAAAGAGCACACAGATCAGGTGAATGAACACAGTAATGAACACACAGATCAGGTGAATGAACACAGTAAAGAGCACACAGATCAGGTGAATGCACACAGTAAAGAACACACAGATCAGGTGAATGAACACAGTAAAGAGCACATAGATCAGGTGAATGCACACTGACTTTTTCCGTCAAGGTTGGGAAAATCAAGAACTACAGGGCACAGGTTTAAGGTGAGAGGGGAGAGATTTAATATGAACCTGAAGGGCAACTTCTTCAGCCAGAGGGTATTAAGTATGTGGAATGAGCTGTGGGCAGGTACATTAACGTTTAAAATGAATACTTGGACAGGTACATGGAGAGGAATGGTTTGGGGAAATGGACCATATGTTATTGGACTCTTGGTTGGCATGTTTGGGGTGGGTCAAAGGAGCAGTTTCTATGTCCTGAACAGTCTCAACCCCCATTTCAAGTGGGGGGGGGGAAACATCCCTCTATCTGAATAGTGACAGATATAAGATGCCATAAAGGATTCAACAAGATGATCTCAAGATTCTAAACTCTAAGCAGACTGGGCCTGTGCTCCAGAACTTAATTCTCGGTCAAACCACCACGTCCAAAGTGGAGTTTGGTGTCTTTGGATAGCAAGACCAAACCTGACCACTCTGTGGTTTCACTGGGTTTAATGTAAGCTGTCTCCTGTGCTCAAATCCTCCCCATTAAAGACCAACGCATCACTATCACCTTCCCAGTTGCTTGCGGGATCTGTACATTAATCTACGTTGGAAGCCCATTGCTCACTCACGACAGAGTACTCCACCTTCCTAGCTTGCTTCTCAGTGGATATCCTTCTACACTGTATTCCATATCTTCACCTCCCTCCCCATCCCACTCCCCGCAGGGATTGCTCTGCCCGTGATTCCCTTGTCCAATCGTTCCTCCCCACTAGTCTCCCTCCCAGCACTTATTCCTGCAAGTGGCCAAGATGTCACACCTGCCCATTCACCTCCTCACCTTCATTCAGGGCCCCAGACAGTCCTTCCAGGTGAGCCATCGCTTCACCTACAAATCTGCTGGGGTCTTTTGTACCCCGTGCTCCCAACGCACCTCCTCTACATTGCAACCAGACCTCTCGTAAAATAGTGTGGGGGGAGGGTGCTTCGTTGAACACCTCCGCGTGATCTGCCAAAAGCAGAACTTCCTGGCGGTCAAACATTTTAATTCCCATTCCTGTCGCAACATGTCAGTCCACGGCCTTCTCTTCTGCCAAGATGAGGCCACCCTCAGGGTGAAGGCAGACATCCCATCTCTCCCGGAAGTTCCAGGAGTCTCCCGCATATTAATAGTGGCTCCCTGATGTCCGCAAATTATATACAATATCACGGAAATCAATTTTTTTGACAGCGAGCAAGCGAGAGCATGAGAGAGACCACGAGAGAGAGCGAGAGAGTGTGAGAGCAAGCGAGAGCGTGCCATGACAGAGTGTTCCAAAAAAAGAAAATATAAAACGTACGTCACCCCTGACTGCACTAAAGTGTACCCCTGCCTAATAGGGGTCAAAATAATGACAGTGTTGCTCACTGCACTGTTTGCAACAGTGACTTTTCTATTGCCCATGGTGGGTTAAGACTGTAAAAGACGTGTTGAGGTGAGTTTAACAGGTGTCATTCATTCATTAGCATAGCTAACGTTATTTAAACTAGCTGGCTAGCTGCTAAGGAGCTACTCTATTGCAGACATCCCACCTCTCCTGGAAGTTCCGGGAGTCTCCTGCAAATTGATGATGCTACCTCCCTGAAATGAGTTTTTGCAGGGTGGGATGTCTGTGAAGGAACACTACCTTTTATTCCATCTGGGTAGCCTCCAACCTAATGACATGAATATCCATTTCTAGTTCTGGTAAAAAAATATTTCCCTCTCCCTCTTCTTCTATTCCCCACTTGACCCCATTACCTTTACTCACCTGCTTATCACTTCCCCACGTGTCTCCCCCCCTTCCCTCTCCTATGGTCCACTCTTCTCTCTCCAGCCCTTTACCTTTCCCACCCACCTGGCTTCACCTATCACCTTCCAGCTATTCTCCTCCCTTCTACCCGCTCCCACCTTTTTATTCTAGCATCTTCCCCCTTCCCTTTCAGTCTCGGCCTGAAACATCAACAGTTTATTCAGCTCCATAGACGCTGTCTGACCTTCCGAATTCCTCCAACAGGTTTTGTCTGTTGCTTTGGATTTCCGGCATCTGCAGATTTTCATCGTCTATATTCCGTCTGCTGTGCTCTCCTCTGTTGACATAGCCAACACTGCCACCGAGTGGAAAACAACATCAAAGAACAGCTCCTTCAACCCACTTATGTTCAGCTAACCCAATTTGCTTGTATTAGATCTGTATCTCTGTGTCTAAATTCCTTTTAAATGTTGTAATTTATCCACCTCTACCACTTCCTCTGGCAGCTCGTTCCATATATCCACCATCCTGTGAGTGGAAAAAATTGCCCCCCTTTAAATCTTTTCCCCTCTTGTCTTAAACCTATGCACTCTAGCTTTAGACTCCCCCTACCCTGTATGTCGTCGTCGTCTGAACCCTTAGTGCCTAGGTGGCACATGGGGCCTCACCCTATATGTGCCCCTCATGATTTTTTAAACCTGTATAAGGCCAACACTCAGCCTTCAAGCTTCCGGTGGTTCGGGCCAGTGTGTAGCCAGCATTATGTGAGCCAGTACTTGTGGCTGCTCCCAGCACAATCCATGCTGATCTTATTTTTCACAAACCACACATTTCCCTGTGTGTTTTGATGTACAATCTTTAACACAAGAGATTCTGCAGACGCTGGAAACCCAGAGCAACACACACACAAAATCCTGGAGGAACTCAGCACGTCAGGCAACATCTGTGATGGGGAAGAAAGAGTTGGTGTCTCGGCCCGAGGCCCTTCCAGCATTCTGTGCATTGCTGTTAATCTCCAATCCTACAAAACCTTTGGAGTATTTTTATTAACTCCCCCTCCCCCACACACTATGGGGGAAGATGAAATCCAGCCTCCTTCTTCTAAACTTAGTGGGTACAGGCCCAGAGCCTCAGTCCATTTATTCCCAGGATCATTCCCATGAACTTTCTCTGGACTCTCTCCAATGCCAGCTCATCTTTTCCCAAAACTGCGCACAAAACTCCAAGTATGTTCTGACCATGCCTCAGGATTACATTCTTGCTTTTACAGACTAGTCCTCTTGAAATGAACGATAACATTGGCATGCTGGCCTTCATATCAAGGGGAATTGAGTATAGGAGCAAAAAGGTCCTTCTGCAATTGTACAGGGCCCTGGTGAGACCACACCTGGAATATTGTGTACAGTTTTGGTCACCAAATTTGAGGAGAACATTCTTGCTATTGAGGGACTGCAGCGTAGGTTCACGAGATTAATTCCCGGGATGGCAGGACTGTCATATGTTGAAAGATTGGAGCAACTGGGGTTGTATACACTGGAATTTAGAAGGATGAGAGGGGATCTGATTGAAGCATATAAGATTATTAAGGGATTGGACACACTGGAGGCAGGGAACATGTTCCCGACGTTGGGGGAGTCTAGAACCACAGACCACAGTTTAAGAATAAGTGGTAGACAACTTAGAACGGAGTTGAGGAAAAACTTTTTCATACAGAGGGTTGTGGTTCTGTGGAATGCTCTGTCTCAGAAGGCAGTGGACGCCAATTCTCTGGATTCTTTCAAAAAAGAGTTCGATAGAGCTCTTAAAGATAGTGAAGTGAAGGGATATGGGGAGAAGGCAGGAACGAGGTACTGATTGTGGATGATCAGCCATGATCACAGTGAATGGTGGTGCTGGCTCGAAGGGCTGAATGGCCTACTCCTGCATCTATTGTCTATTGTATTTGCCTTCCTCACCACCGACTCAACCTGCAAGTTAACCTTTAGGAAATCCTGCATGAGGACTCCCAAGTCCCTTTGTTCCGTGTTTAGAAAATAGTATACACCTTTAACCATTCTCCCAAAGTGCATGACCACACACTTCCTGACAATGTATTCTACCTGCACTTCTCTGCCCTTTCTCCTAATCTGTCTAAGTCCTTCTGCCAAATCCCTGCTTCCTGAACACCACATGCCCTTCTATTTATCTTTGTATCATCTACAAAGCTGGCCACAAAGCCATCAATTTCCCTCATTCAGACCATGAATATATAATGTGAAAAGAACTGGTCGCAATACTGATCTCTGTGAAATACCACTAGCCACTAGTATCTGACCAAGAAAGGCCCCCTTTATTCCCACTCGTTGCCTCTTGGCAGTCAGCCAGTCTTCTATCTCTCACACACACAATCATACACTCAGATGCAGACACACGCATACACACTCTCAATGCTGGAGATCGGGACCCTGGAGCCACTGAGCTGTGCTCCCTTCACGAACCAGTCAGCACACCAGGTGGCCTAGAAGCTGCTGCCATGCTCAGATTGACCCAACAGCCAGACTCCCAGGATGATGGCCCAACACCCCTCTCATTCTCCTGGGCGAAGCTGCAGGCACACATTCCAGATCTTCCGCCTTCCCGTGCAATCTCCTGACACCTCCCCAGTGACGGGAACCAGACGACGCAAATGAGTGTGTGCCACAAGAGGTTTATTTCAATCCAACAGACAGGAGCAAAGCAGATTCAACAGTCCACCTGCACATTCTAAATTTGCACCGTCCTCCTCTTCTCCCCCTCCATTCCATCCCCCCCCCACCCCATGCCCAAAACCTGCTTCATTCATCAACTGAAAATCCAGACAGAAAAAAATAAATTGCAGGCTCGACAGTCCGAAGATTTTGTTTTGTAGGTGAAGAGGGAAGGTGATTGTCGAACAAAGTAGGAGCCAGGGATTTTGCTACCCAGATCCATGGAGGGGGAGAGTCGGAGGCAGTGAGAAGGAGCTGGAGGCTTCCCGAGGGGAGATAGTTCTGTTTCCGAGGGTGTGACAACGAGAAACCAACTCACACCTCCAAGGCCTCGTGAGGGTTGTTCTGCCTTTTCACCACAAACACCTTCTGCCCAGAGATGGTCGCCATGTAGGTGTGCTCACCAAACACCACTGAAAAGTGCAAACACAACGTTAGAGGGACTATTGGCAATGAAAATCCTGTCTTGCACACAGATCAAATCATCATACAGTGGACGGAAACAATAATAATGCACAGGTGCAACGAACACACACAAAGATGCTGGAGCAACTCAGCAGGTCAGACAGCATCTACGGAGGGGAAGAAACATTTGATAGACCTTCATTGAGAGTAGAGACCATTAGATATTGGAGCAGAATTAGGCCATTTGGCCCATCGAGTCTGCTCTGTCATTTCATCATGGCTGATCTATTTCCCTCTCAGCCCCAATCTCCTGCCTTCTCCCCATATCCCTTCATGCCCTGACTAATCAAGAATCTATCAACCACTACGTAAACTATACCCAATGACATGGCCTCCTCAGCTGCCTACAGCAACAAATTCCACAGATGCACCACCCTCTGGCTAACGAAATTCCTCATCTCTTTTCTAAATGGATGTCCCTGTAAACTGAGGCTGTCCCCTCTGGTCTTAGACTCCCTCCCTAGGAAACATCCTCTCCACATCCACTCTATGGTGACCTTTCAACATTCCATAGGTTTCAATGAAACCCCCTTCATTCTTCTGAATTCTAGTGAATACAGGCCCAGAGCCATCAAACACTCCTCGTATGACAAGCAATTAAATCCTAGATTCACCCTCGTGAACTTCTTTTGAACCCTTTCCATTGTCAGCACATCCTTTCTTAGATAAAGTGTCACAGCAACAGAGAAGGTACAGGCAGACAATGAGGTACAAGGGGCATAACGAGGTGGATTATGAGGTCAAGAGTGCATCTTATCGTTCAATAGAATAGACGAGAACGGAAAAGCAAGGACGTAATGCTGAGACTTTATAAGGCGTTACTCTGACGACATTTGGAATATTGTGAGCAATTTTGAGCCCTGCATCTCAGGGAATAAGAGGGTCCAGAGATAGTTTACGAGAACGATCCCGGGAATGAAAGGTTTAACGTGTGAGGAGCTTTTGTTGTTTCTGAGCCGTACTCAACAGAGTTCAGCACATCTCACTGAAACTCCCAGGTACTGAAAGGGCTGAGTAGAGTGGATGTGGACAGGAGGTCTCTATCAGTTGCAGAGTCTAATCCGAGGGCACGGCCTCATAATATAGGGATGTCACATTAGAACTCAGACCAGGAGGAATTACTTTAGCCAGAGGGCAGTGAATCTGTGGAATTCATTGCCATAAACAGCTATTAGGGCAAAGTCAATGGGTGTATTTAAGACAGAGATTCTTTTTTTTAATACTTTATTTACAATTTAGTTTTACAAAGACAAAATAAATTGAAGATGTTCAAAACAATACAAAGGAAATATAGCAACACACATAAAAGTTGCTGGTGAACACAGCAGGCCAGGCAGCATCTCTAGGAAAAGGTACAGTTAACGTTTTGGGCCGAGACCCTTCGTCAGGACTAACTGAAAGAAGAGCTAGTAAGAGATTTGAAAGTGGGGGGGGAGGGAGAGATCCAAAATGATAGGAGAAGACAGGAGGGGGAGGGATGGAGCCAAGAGCTGGACAGGTGATTGGCAAAGGGGATATGAGAGGATCATGGGACAGGAGGCCCAGGGGGAAAGAAAAGGGGGAGGGGGAAGCCCAGAGGATGGGCAAGGGGTATAGTGAGAGGGACAGAGGGAGAAAAAGGAAAGAGAGAGAAAGAATGTGTGTATATAAATAAATAATGGATGGGGTACGAGGGGGAGGTGGGGCATTAGCAGAAGTTTCAGAAGTCAACTTGAAGTTTGTTGCTTCAAATTCCAGCATCTGCAGATTTCCTCGTGTGTGCGTAAAGGAAATACAGCTCCAAGTGGAGCAGAGACAAAACAAATCAAGACTAAAAAAAAACAAAAAGACTGCCAGACAATTTACAGGATTACAAAAGTAAACTTTCAGACAAAGAGTTGACACAATAGTGACATCACAGAAGCAATGTACAGTAAAATGAATAAAGGAATCCGGTTAGCCACCACACCCACTCATGAGACTAGACAGGTCAAGTTTCACTATGTATGTGAGGTAATATGACACGGAGCCAGTAAGGGTCCCCATATTCTCTCAAATGTATTCTGTGCATTGGGTTTGTGCAGACGCAGTCTTTCCATTTGTATAATCGACAACATCTCCCTGAGCCAGTGTGCGAAGCTGGGTGGAGTAGTCGACTTCCAGGTCAGAAGAGTAAGTTTCTTAGCCACCACCATTCCTAGACGCAGAGCAATCTGCACGTCGTGCGGCAACTCAAGAGTCTCTGCAGAGCATCCAAAGATGGCGAGGTCGTGATTGGGCTGAATATCTCTAGAAAAGGCTTTTGAGAGACACTCAAAAATTGCAGTCCAAAAGTTGTATAATGTAGGGCAAAACCAGAAAAGATGTGCTAGTGACCCGTCAGCAGAGTGGCACTTGTCGCACTCTGGAGACGCAGATGGGAAGATGCGATTCAGTTTTGTTTTTGAATCATGGAATCTATGCATCACCTTGTACTGGATTAACCTGTAGCGTGAATTAATAGAACAACAGTGAACCCGGGACATTGCCTCCTCCCAAAGTTCCGCTGATATGTCTGAGTTCAAGTCCCTGGCCCAGGATTCCCTAATAAAATCTGTAGAAAACAAAGCAGTAAAGCAATTCACAAATTTTGATATTAACTGTTTGGAGTCTGGAGGGAGGAAGAGGTTTTCAAGAAAGGGATGGGTGGTGGAAGTAGACTCGAAGTGTGGGCACTTTTCCTTAACGTAGTGTCTGACTTGGAGATAGCGAAAAAAAAATGTGAACTTGGAAGGTTAAACTTAGTGCTTAATTGTGTGAATGATGCAAACTGGCC
This sequence comes from Mobula birostris, assembly GCF_030028105.1. Classification (NCBI taxonomy): domain Eukaryota; kingdom Metazoa; phylum Chordata; class Chondrichthyes; order Myliobatiformes; family Myliobatidae; genus Mobula; species Mobula birostris. Next base: position 91,784,148 of record NC_092374.1, read on the forward strand.
ATCGATGTACAGATCTAAGAAAGTTTTGATACCCCTCTCTCTCCAGACTGCAAACACCCCATCTAATTGTCCAGGCTTGAATGAATGGTTGTGACAAATGGGAGCGTGTATGGAAACACTGGGAGTTTGGTGAGCCACTTTTATCTGGTTTAATATTCGTAAAGAATTCTTTAAGGTAAAGTTTTGTTGGATTAGCTTGTCTGTTGAGGCATAAGTGGAAAGCAGAAGAGCAGGAAGTGAAGAATATTTAACAACAGAGTCTTCCAGCTGTAGCCATGAAGGTTTTTCTTGGGTCTCAGCACCTCCACATTTCCAGTATGTAAGAGCCCTGGAGGTAGCTGCCCAGTAGTAATGTTTGAAAATTGGCAGACTAAGACCGCCCTTCTTAAGAGGTTTGTGTAGGTGAGCCTTAGATATCCTGTATGATTTGTAGCCCCACACAAAGGGCAATATGATAGAGTCAAGTTTCTTGAAAAAGGATGCATTTACATATATAGGCAGGCAGATTTTGAAAAAGATATTTTCCAAAAGACAGAGACTGAGATTCTTGATCGGTGGTTGGGGGGAGAAGAGCGATGGTGAGGAAGGGGTTGAGAACAAAAATCGACAAAGATTGAATGGTGAAGCAGGTTATGGGCAAACGGTCTAATTCTGCTCTCATCCAAGGGAAACCCCTTTGTCGGTGCCCTCTGCCGCTGCCGCTCCGCATTCCAGAAAGGACAGGGCCTCTGCTTCGCTCACCTGACATTCTCTTGAAGGAGGGGTTGGTATTGCTGTTCACACAGAGCTTGACAGCGGTCTGTATCATTCGCATCATCACCCAGGCAGTGTGCTCGTCGTTCTCCAGCTCCCCTGCCGACTGTACAAAGGGCCCAGTTACACCACCATCTGCAATCGTCACACCTTCCACACCAGCAGGCGAGGGAAATTCCATGCGTCCCCAACCGCCTCACCAGCTTTACAGATGCACCACAGAACGCACCCTATCCGGGCACATCACAGCTAGATATGGCGACTACTCGGCTCGAGACGACAAGAAACTGCAAAGCTGTGGACACAGCTCACGGAAATCAACCTGCCCTCCGTGGACTCCGTCTACACATCCCACTGCCTCGGTAAAGCAGCCAGCGTAATCAAAGACCCTTACCCACCCTGGGCATTCTCTCTTCTCCCCCCTCCTGTTGGAGAAGCAACACACACAAAATGCTGGAGGAACTCAGTAGGTCAGGCAGCATCTATACAGAGGAATAAACTGTCAACGCTTCCTCAGGACCTGAGCTACCTAAGCCTGAAAGTGTTTACCGCCAAGTTCAAGGACAGTTCTATCCCGCTGGGATCATACGCTCTCACGGTAAAAGATGAACGCGCGATCTTCTAATCTATTTCAATCATAGCCTTCGCACTTTATCTGTCTCCACTGCACTTTCCGTGTAACCGTAATACTAGAATTCTGTGTTTTGTTTTCTTGTGTTACCTCGTGCACTGCTTTCCTGCCCCAGCACATCCTTGGGCAGTGCTGGTTGCTGAGAGAAAACAATGTACTTCACTGTGAGTTTCTATCTACATGTGACAAATAAGGTCAATAAGCTCAACCTAACCTTTCAAGGACTCCACAACTATATACTCTATGTGTGTATATATGTAATAAACCTGATTCTGATTCCCACTGTGTTGGTTGTTGATGTAAATAACACATTTCACTGGAGTTTTCACTGTACATGTGACACATAAATCTAATCTCCAACTCTAGAGAGCCAAGCCACCTTGCTCTCTGACCAGTGACTTCCTCTGCTATTGTCCTGGGACAATAGGACGCTGGAGCAGAATTAGGCCAATCACATCTGCTTTATTATCCTTCTCAACCTCAATCCCTTGCCTTCTCCCCATTATCTTTCACACCCTTACTAATCAAGAACCCATCAGCATCCACTTTTATATATTCAATGACTTAGTCCGGACTTACAGAGAGCACCCCAACTTCACTGAGTATCAGGTAGCCCAGTAACTCGTGTTTAGCCCTCCCATCTCCAGAAATTACAGAAAGCACCCCATCCTCGCTGAGGACCAGATAGCCCAGCACCTCATGTTTAACCCTCCCATCTCCCAATCTTACTGAGTGCACCCCATGCTCACTGAGTATCAGATAGCCCAGCAGCTCGTGTTTAACCCTTCCATCGCCCGGACTTACAGAGAGCACCCCATCCTCGCTGAGGACCAGATAGCCCAGCTGATCCGGAATCCTCTCCAACCCTTGAGTCAAAGCGGACGTCTGGGGAAAACAGAAAAGCAACAGAAGCTGTGTGAGAGAGCGGGGCTGTTGGCTGTTGACTGTTAAACGTAGGGTTGGACATCTGGACCCTGGAGGAAATGCAGTGGCAAGCATCTTCCCAGCATTATTGCATCAAATGACGAACTAAAATCATACAAACTAATATGCACTTGGAATTTTTGCTTCTAATTGTGTTCATCCTTGGAAAAATGTGTATTATTTATTTTTAATTTATGATTTCCTTGTTGAATACTCTTTGAAATCTGGACAGCCTACAGATTACAAATACTGAGCTGAACTGAATATGCCTGGACTTTTCGATTTTGTGTTTTATATTATGTGTTTTGTTTTGGTTGATGTTTGCGCAAATTGTAGGTTTGCACATGGGGGGCGGGAATTTATGTTTATTTTCTTTGCAAACAACAGGAATTCTGCAGATGCTGGAAATTCAAGCAACACACATCAAAGTTGCTGATGAACGCAGCAGGCCAGGCAGCATCTGTAGGAAGAGGTGCCTGGCCTGCTGCGTTCACCAGCAACTTTGATGTGTGTTGCTTTATTTTCTTTGAATGGGTTCCATGGTGTTTCTTTGTTTCATGACTGTCTGTGGGAAGACAAATCTCAGGGTTGTATACTGCACACACACTTTAATAATAAATATACTTTAAATCTTTGAATGGGCCAGAAATGCTGCTTTTCACTACACCTGTCACAAGATATAGAACAGAATTAGGCCATTCAGCCCATCCAGTCTGTTCTGCCGTTCCATCATCCCTCTCAACGCCATTCACCTGTCTTCTCCCCGAAACCTTTAACACTTTGATTAATCAAGAACCAACCAACCTCCACTTTAAATATACCCAACGATAGGGCCTGCATTGTAAACCCGACCATATCTGATGTCGTGTGCCTGTGATGACACTGCAAGACAGCCTGTGCATACATGTAGTTGTGCAGATGATGGTCAACAAACAAAATGCTGGGGAAACTCAGCAGGTTGAGCAGCATCAGTTAAGGGAAATGAAGAGTCGACATTTCGAGTCTCGGCCTGAAACGTCCGCTGTTTATGACTCTCCGTAGATGTTGCCTGACCTGCTGTGTTCCTCCAGCATTTTCAGTGCGTTGCTCAAAATTTCCAGCCTCTGCAGCCTGCCTTTTGTCACGATAAACCTGTGCATGCGGGAGACAGGCTGATGCCGCCCCTGCATTCATTAGGAAGTGAACACTGCCAGCCCACAGCAGGATTTCGACTTTGCAAACCGGGCGAAAAGGCCAAGTCCCGGTCACTCCGTGCCCTCTGACCCCTGGAGTCGGGCCCGGTCACCAGGGAGCTCGACCTCCGACCTCCCACCTCCCTCAAGGCTCATGAACCGCCGTGACAACGCGCCAGGTCCGGGTCGCCCACCGGACCCTCCCCCCAGTTGCCCAAATCCGACCCACTTACCATCGCCGTCGCCTTTCCCCCCTCCCGAAACGCAGCCTCAATCACCTGACTCCTATCCCAGCCCTGCCCCTGGCCCCGATTGATTGGCTGCAACCGGGAGCCGGGTCTATGTTCCTATTGGGTAACTACGATGCCGCTTATCTTTGTTCCGCATCCGCCCCGCTCCCTCGTCAACTGATTCCACCTCCCCGCTCTCTAATTGATTAACTGAGACCTAGGTCATCCTTCTTCCTCGCACCGATTCGCCACAAGTTCCAGAGCTGCTGTACTCCTATTGGCCCTAAATCTGTTATCTGATTCGCTGCGACTCGAACACTTCGGAACTTCCATTGGTTCACTGGGGGAATCGGTCAGCCCTCGTTTTATTCCTAGCATTTGGCTATTGTCATTGGTCCATTTAGACGTCGTTCATTCGTCTTCCTTGCCCGCCCCCGTCTCGTCTGATTTGTTTTCTTTGTCGCAGTGTCTGAAGGCCTATTTGCTTATTTATACGTCAATCATTCTTCATCCTCCGTTGATTGATAGTCGAGGCAAACTCTTGTGATTACAAAAAATGGAATTAATACAAATACAATATACTATAAAATATATATGAACCTGAAAACAAATGTTCAAAGCGCACTTATTATCAATGTATGCATTCTATATACAACTTTGAGGTTAGTCTCCTTACAGTCAGCCTCAAACTGAAGAAACCCATGAAAAGACTGTCCAACACCCAATGTGCAAAAAAAACGTGCAAACAATCAAAGATCACGGAAGTGAGTCCACAGCTGCGAAGCCAGTATTCACCGCAACCTCAGCCAATCCAGTAGCCCATTTAGAAACATAGAAAAGCCACAGCACAGTACAGGCCCTTCAGCCCAAAGAGTTGTGTCGAACATGTCCCTACCTAAGAAATTACTGGGCTTACCTATAGCCCTCTATTTTACTAAGCTCCATGTACCTATCTAAAAGTCTTTTAAAAGACCCTATCATATCCACCTCTACCACCGTTGCTGGCAGCCTATTCCATAAACTCACCACTCTCTGAGTAAAAAACTTAGCCCTGACATCTCCTCTGTACCTGCTCCCCAGCACCTTAAACTTGTGTCCTCTTGTGGCAACTATTTCAGCCCTGGGAAAAAGCCTCTGACTATCCACACGATCAATGCCTCTCATTATCTTGAACACCTCTATCAGGTCACCTCTCATCCTCCGTCACTCCAAGGAGAAAAGGCCGAGTTCACTCAACCAGTTCTCATAAGGCATGCTCCCCAATCCAGGCAACACCCTTGTAAATCTCCTCTGCACCCTTTCTTTGGTTTCCACATCCTTCCTGTAGTGAGACGACCACTACATTTGTTGCTAGCCACAGCCTCAGTTCAGAGCAACGAGTAAACCATGAGGAGCAGTGAGCTGAACTGGCCTGACCCTCCCTTCTAGTCCTGACACTCTGATCATTTCAATCCGGCCCGGCACTTAAATCGCCCAAACCTCGATTTGTTCCTGGCCCATGGGCTCGGGCTCTCCCGCCTGATTTAGCCCATACCTGACCTTTCCAATTTGGCCTGGCACAAACCTCGGGTCTGCTCTCACTCTCTGGCCCAGGCCCAGACTCTACCTTGCATCACTTCTGCCGGACAAAGCTGCCTCCAAGTCTGCTCCAGTAACGGCCAAGCAGTGGCTCACTGCCGCTCTCAGGCCCGGGCCCCTCCGCCTCGATCTGGCACTTCAGCTTTGTTCAACTCGTTCTGGTCGCCACGTTATAAGAAGGATCTGGAGAGAGTGCAGAAGTGGTTCACCAGGATAATGCCTGGATTACAGAGCATAAGAGATGTAAGGAGAAAGTGGACTAAGATAGATTATTTTCTCTAGAGCATCAGAGGCTGAAGGAGGACTTAATAGAAATGTACGTAATTATGAGAGATAGTCAGGATACTTCTGGTATAAGATGGCGCTGCTTAAGACGGACGATAATTTACTGGCGGTTCTTAAAGCAAGAAATACTTCATTAAACACTTCACTTTATTAAACACTTTTTTGTGGAAAATTGTGGTAAACTATGACTGCAAACAATAAACAGGCAATCGAAGGCAAGGCTGACTCGAGGGTCGAGGCTTGTGGTTGTCTTCCAAAGCTGGAGCGAGGTCAAGGCAGGTTCAAGCAGAAGTAGTCCGAGTGAGGTCAAGATATGGTTGGGGCGGGCGAAGCGGAGCAGAGCCTATCCACCTAAACCACAAGGGAGGCCGATTTGCGAAGGTTGGGTGGGGCCCAGGCCCAGAGCATATCAATGTGACAAGGGATGACCCAGTGTTTGGTCGGTTTGAACACAAGGCCGGGTGGATTGAAAAGGCAGGGTGTCGGGACCAGAGGCGACGGTCGTGCCAGTTGCTCCGTGAGGTTCACTCCTCTCTCTGTGGCACTGAGGCTGAGGCTGCGGCCTGCTCTGCCTGCAAGCTCCGCTGTGTGATGAACTGAGGCTGAGGCTGTGGCCTGCTCTGCCTGCAAGCTCCGCTGTGTGATGAACTGAGGCTGAGGCTGCGGCCTGCTCTGCCTGCAAGCTCCACTGTGTGATGAACTGAGGCCGAGGCTGCGGCCTGCTCTGCCTGCAAGCTCCACTGTGTGATGAACTGAGGCCGAGGCTGTGGCCTGTTCTGCCTGCTCCAGGGTTTGTGTCTACAGGTTTCTTGTTTTGTGGCTGCCTGTAAGGAGACAAATTTCATGGTTATATAATTTAAACATACATAACATGTGTCTCCAATGGTAGAAATATCTCACACTAGTGGGACAGCACTTACGGAAGATGGGGAAAGCATAAAGGAGCTGTACAAGGGAAGTTTTTGTTTCTCACAGAGAACATGGGTGCCTGGAGAGCACAGTCAGGGATGGTGGTGGAGGCAGATATGATAATGGTGTCTAAGTAAACACATGAATATGCAGACAACGGAGAGATATGGACCACATCCTGTCTTCTGAGGAACAGAGTACAGCCTGTCCAATTTCTCCCTATAATACCCCTGAGTGAATCAACTTGCACTCAATACCTGCATGCTGAAGGGATTGATTGTGGACTTCAAGAAGGAGAAGAGGGGAGAGCACACAGCAGCTCCCGTTGAGGGCTCAGTGGTAGAAGTGGCGAGCAGCGTCAAGTTGCTGCATCTCGAAGGCCCTGTCCTGGACCCACAGCAGCTCTGCGCCTTTGGAAGGCTGAGAAGGTTTGCTCTCCCACCCGAGACTCTGGCAAATGTCTACAGACGTACGGTGGAGAGCATCCTGGCTCATTGTGGAGGCTCCAAGGCAAAGGATCGCATGAGGTTGCAGTCAGCTAGCGCAACCCTCCCAGCATCGAGGACATCTTCCTTCAGTCATAAGTTTGCTTCTTTAAGTTTGTTGTAGCCGAGGTTGGTAGTGGGGAAAGGCTCCCACTACCTATTAAATGCTTCCAGTGGTGTGCACCTCCAGTAGCCTCTGACAACCACGTCCAGCTCTTGGCCTTCACGTGCAGCTCAGCTCCTGAGCCCAGCGGAACCATTTCTACTGGCAGGAGAAGAGGCAATGGCGGGTTACTAGCACCTTAAAACCAGTCATTTCGGGCAGATGGGCCTCGACAACCGTGGTTGGCAGGTCACCCGGGAGGAGGAAAACTCTGATCAAAAACCTCAGCTGCCTTGTGGCTCACGGAGAAGGCTTCGGGAGCAAACCCCAAGGAAAATCCGGAGCTGGAGTCCCAAAGGCAGTCCTACGTTGAGTTCAACGCAGACTGGCAACTCCTGTGATGCTGTTGGTGCTAAACTCTGCTGTTCCTTGGGGTTCAGCTTGCTCTCAGTATTTTACTGCCCTGGCTTGTATATCACGAGGATGCAAATCCACGGTTGACCCTGGTCAACAGAGGCCTCAACATCTGGAGCAACAAAAAATCTGGTGGTTAAACTCCTCGGGCCAGCCTGCATCTGCGGGAGGAAAGGAATTTTTACTCCTCCCCCACCCTCTCCACTTTTTCCATTCCCCGTTCTGGTGGCCCTCTTCCCCTGCCCCCTCTCAGGACCTACTGTATCACCTCCCTCTGGTCCTCTCCTATCAGATTCCTTCTTCTTCAGCCCTTTAACTTTTCCACCTATCACCTCGCAGCTTCTGAGTTCAGCCACCCATGTTCCCTCTCACCTGGTCTCAGCTGCCAGCTTGTACTCCTTCCCCGCCCCCGTCCATTCTTATTCCTGGTTCCCGACCCCTTCCCTGCCAGTCCTGATGAAGGGTCTCAGCCCGGACCCCTCCGGTGATGCTGCCGGACCTGCTCATTTCCTCCAGCATCTCGTGCGTTTTGCCCTGGATTTCCAGCATTTGCGGAACCTCCCGTGTCGAGGAGAGGAACAGTCAACATTCCGGGTCTCTCTCCTCTCTGCACAGCCTCTCTCCTCTCTACGCACCCTCGCTCCTCTCTACGCACCCTCTCTCCTCTCTACATAGCCTCGCTCCTCTCTACGCACCCTCGCTCCTCTCTACACAACCTCTCTCCCCACTACAAGCCCTCTCTCCCCTCTACAGACCCTCTCTCCCCTCTACATAGCCTCGCTCCTGTCTACACAGCCTCTCTCCTCTCTACACAGCCTCTCTCCTCTCTGCACAACCTCTCTCCTCTCGACACAAATTCTCTCCGCTCTACACAAATTCTCACCCCTCGACAGACCCTCTCTCCTCTCTGCACAACATCGTTCCTCTCTACACACCCTGTCTACACAACATTGCTCCTCACTACACATCCTCACTCCCCTCTACACACCCTCTCTCCTTTCTACACAACCTCTCTTCTCTCTACACAGCCTCTCTCCTCTCGACACACCTCACTCCCCTCTACACACCCTCTCTCCTTTCTACACAACCTCTCTTCTCTCTACACAGCCTTTCTCCTCTCTACACAGCCTCTCTCCTCTCTACACAACCTCTCTCCTCTCTATGCAACCTCTCTCCACTCGATGCAACATTGCTCCTCTCTGCACACCCTCTCTCCCCTCTACACACTCTCTCTCCTCTCTACACAACATTGCTCCTCTGTAAAACACATCATCGCTCCCATCTACACATCATCGCTCCGACTACTCACACTCTCTCCTCGCAGAACAGCCTCTCTCCTCTCTACACAACCTCTCTCCTCTCTACACACCTTCGCTCGTCTCTTCACACCCTCTCTGCACTCTACACACCCTCTCTCCTCTCTACACAACATCGCTCCTCTCTACACAACCTCGCTCCCCGCTACACACCCTCACTCCTTTCTACACACCCTCTCTCCTCTCTATACAGCCTCTCTCATCTCTACACAACCTTTCTCCTCTCTACACACCCTCTCTCCCTCTACACAACCTCTCTCCCCTCTACGCACCCTCTCTCCTCTCTACACAATCTCTGTCTTCTCTACACAGCCTCTCCCCGCTCTACACAAATTCACTCCTCTCTACACAACCTCTCTCCCCTCTACACAACATTGCTCCTCTCTACACACTCTGTCTCCTCTCTACACAGCCTCTGTCACCTCTACACAACCTCTCTCCTCTCTACACATCCCCACTCATCTCTACACACCCTCTGTCCCCTCGACACAACATCACTCCTATCTACACAGCCTCACTCCCCTCTACACATCCTCGCTCCTCTCTACACACCCTCTCTCCGCTCGACACACCATCTCCCCCCTCTACACAACATCGCACCTCTCTACACACCCTCTCTCCTCTCTACACATCCTCGCTCCTCTCTAAACACTCTCTCTCCTCTCTACACAACCTCACTCCTCTCTACACAATCTCTCCCCCCTCTACACAACCGCTCTCCTCTCTACATATCCTCCCTCATCTCTACACACCATCTCTCCCATTTACACAGCCTCTCTCCACTCTACACAGCCTCTCTCCCCTGTACACAGCCTCTCTCCTCTCTACACATCTCTGCTTTCCACACGCTCTCTCGCCCCTCTACACATCCTCGCTGCTCTCTACACAACCTATCTCCTCTCTACACAACCTCTTTCCTCTCTACACAACCTCTCTCCTCTCTACACAACCTCTCTCCTCTCTACACACCCTCTCTCCACTCTACACAGCCTCTCTCCCCTCTACACACCCTCTCTCCCCACTACACAGCCTCTCTCCCCTCTACACACTCTCTCTCCCCACTACACAGCCTCTCTCCCCTCTACGCAACCCCGCTCCCCTCTACACAGCCTCTCTCCCCTCTACACAGCCTCTCTACTCTCTCTACACAATCTCTCTCTTCTCTACACATCGCTCCTCTCTACACACTCTCTCTCCTCTCTACACAACCTCTCTCCCCTCTAAACAGCCTCTGTCCACTCTACACAGCCTCTCTCCTCTCTACACAGCCTCTCTCCTCTCTACACAGCCTCTCTCCTCTCTACACAGCCTCTCTCCTCTCGACACAGCCTCTCTCCTCTCTACACACCCTCTCTCCCCTCTACACAGCCTCTCTCCCCTGTACACAGCCTCTCTCCCCTCTACACAACCTCCCTCCCCACTACACAGCCTCTTTCTCCTCTACGGAGCCTCTCTCCTTTCTACGCAGTCTCCCTCCTCATTACGCACCCTCGCTCCTCTCTACACAACCACTCTCCCCCTACACACCCTCTCTCCCCTCTACAAACCCTCTCTCCCCTCTACACAGCCTCTCTCCTCTCTACACAGCCTCTCTCCTCTCTGCACAACTTCTCTCCCCTCCACACAACTTCTCTCCACTCTATACAAATTCTCACCCCTCGACAGACCCTCTCTCCTCTCTGCACAACATCGTTCCTCTCTACACACCCTCTCTACACAACATTGCTCCTCACTACACATCCTCACTCCCCTCTACACACACTCTCTCCTCTCTACACACACTCTCTCCTCTATACACAACCTCGCTCCTCTCTACACACACTCTCTCCTCTCTACACAACCTCTCTCCTCACTACGCAACCTCTCTCCACTCGACGCAACATTGCTCCTCTCTGCACACCCTCTCTCCCCTCTACACACTCTCTCTCCTCTATACACAACATTGCCCCTCTCTAAAACACATCATCGCTCCCATCTACACATCATCGCTCCGAATACTCACACTCCCTCCTCTCAAAACAGCCTCTCTCCTCTCTCAACAACCTCTCTCCTCTCTACACAGACTCTCTGCTCTCTACACACCTTCGCTCCTCTCTTCTCACCCTCTCTGCACTCTACACACCCTCTCTCCTCTCTACATATTCTCCCTCATCTCTACACACCCTCTCTCCCCTTTACACAGCCTCTCTCCACTCTACACAGCCTCCCTCCTCTCTACACAACATCACTGCTTTCCACACGCTCTCTCGCCCCTCTACACATCCTCGCTGCTCTCTACACAACCTGTCTCCTCTCTACACAACCACTTTCCTCTCTACACAACCTCTCTCCTCTCCACACAACCTCTCTCCTCTCTACACACCCTCTTTCCACTCTACACAGCCTCTCTCCACTCTACACAGCCTCTCTCCACTCTACACACCCTCTCTCCCCACTACGCAGCCTCTCTCCCCTCTACGCAGTCTCTCTCCTCTCAACGCAGTCTCTCTCCTCTCTACACATCCTCTCTCCCCTCTACACAGCTCCTGTCCCCTCTACACAGCCTTCCTCTCTACACAGCCTCTCTCCTCTCTACACAGCCTCTCTCCACTCTACACAGCCTCTCTCCACTCTACACAGCCTCTCTCCACTCTACACAGCCTCTCTCCACTCTACACACCCTCTCTCCACTCTACACACCCTCTCTCCCCACTACACACCCTCTCTCCCCTCTACGCAACCTCTCTCCTCTCAACGCAGTCTCTCTCCTCTCTACACATCCTCTCTCCCCTCTACACAGCCTCTATCCTCTCTACACAATCTCTCTCTTCTCTACACAGCCTCTCCTCGCTCTACACAGCCTCTCCTCGCTCTACACAACTTCTCTCCTCTCCACACAAGCTCTCTCCCCTCTACACAATCTCTCTCCCCTCTACACACCCTCTCTCCCTTCTACACACTCTCTCTCCTCTCTACACAACATTGCTCCTCTGCAAAACACATCATCGCTCCCATCTACACATCATCGCTCCGACTACTCACACTCTCTCCTCTCAAAACAGCCTCTCTCCTCTCTACACAACCTCTCTCCTCTCTACACAGACTCTCTGCTCTCTACACATTCTCGCTCCTCTCTAAACACCCTCTCTGCACTCTACACACCCTCTCGCCTCTCTACACAACATCGCTCCTCTCTACACAACGTCACTCCTCTCTACACAATCTCTCTCCCCTCTACACAACCGCTCTCCTCTCTACATATTCTCCCTCATCTCTACACACCTTCTCTCCCCTTTACACAGCCTCTCTCCCCTCTACACAGCGCCTCTCCTCTCCACACAAGCTCTCTCCCCTCTACACAATCTCTCTCCCCTCCACACATCGCTCCTCTCTACACACTCTCTCTCCTCTCTACACAACCTCTCTCCCAACTACACAGCCTCTGTCCCCTCTACACAGCCTCTCTCCTCTCTACACAACCTCTCTCCTCTCTACAAAGCCTCTCTCCTCTCTACACAGCCTCTCACCGCTCGACACACCCTCTCTCCCCTCTACACATCGCTCCTCTCTGCACAGCCTCTCTCCTCTCTACACACACTCTCTCCTCTCTACACATCCTCGCTCCCCTCTACACACCCACTTTCCTGTCTACACAACCTCACATCTCTCTACACAATCTCTCTCCCCTCTACGCAACCTCTCTCCTCTCTACACTATCTCGATCCTCTCTAAACAGCCTCTCTCTCCTCTACAGAACATCGCTCCACTCTACACAGCCTCTCTCCCCTTTACACAATCTCACTCCCCTCTACACAACATTGCTCCTCTCTACACAATCTGTCTCCTCTGTACACAGCCTCTGTCACCTCTACACAGCCTCTCTCCTGTCTACACATCCCCACTAATCTCTACACACCCTCTGTCCCCTCGATACAACATCTCTCCTCTCTACACAGCCTCACTCCTCTCTAAACATCCTCGCTCCTCTCTACACACCCTCTCTCTGCTCGACACACCATCTCCCCCCTCTGCACAACATCGCTCCTCTCCACACACCCTCTCTCCTCTCTACACAACCTCACTCCTCTCTACACAATCTCTCTCCCCTCTACACAACCGCTCTCCTCTCTACATATCCTCCCTCATCTCTACCCACCCTCTCTCCCCTTTACACAGCCTCTCTCCACTCTACACAGCCTCTCTCCCGCCTACACAGCCTCTCTCCTCTGTACACAACATCACTGCTTTCCACACGCTCTCTCGCCCCTCTACACATCCTCGCTGCTCTCTACACAACCTCTTTCCTCTCTACACAGCCTCTCTCCCCTCTACACACCCTCTCTCCCCACTACACAGCCTCTCTCCCCTCTACGCAACCTCCCTCCCCTCTACACAGCCTCTCTCCCCTCTACACACCCTCTCTCCCCACGACACAGCCTCTCTCCCCTCTACGCAACCCCTCTCTACGCAACCTCTCTCCTCTCAACGCAGTCTCTCTCCTCTCTACACAGCCTCTCTCCCCTCTACACAGCCTCTCTCCTTTCTACACAGCCTCTCTCCTCTCTACACACCCTCTCTCCTCTCTACACACCCTCTCTCCTCTCTACACACCCACTCTCCCCTCTACACAGACTCTCTCCCCTCTACACAGCCTCTCTCCTCTCTACTCAATCTCTCTCTTCTCTACACAGCCTCTCCCCGCTCTACACAACTTCTCTCCTCTCCACACAAGCTCTCTCCCCTCTACACATCGCTCCTCTCTACACACTCTCTCTCCTCTCTACACAACCTCTCTCCCCTCTACACAGCCTCTGTCCCCTCTACACAGCCTCTCTCCTCTCAACACAGCCTCTCTCCTCTCTACACAGCCTCTCTCCTCTTTACACAACCTCTCTCCCCACTACACAGCCTCTCTCTCCTCTACGGAGCCTCTCTCCTTTCTACGCAGTCTCCCTCCTCTCTACGCACCCTCGCTCCTCTCTACACAACCACTTTCCCCCTACACACCCTCCCTCCTCTCTACACACCCTCTCTCCCCTCTACACAAACTCTCTTCCCGCTACAAGCCCTCTCTCCCCTCTACAAACCCGCTCTCCCCTCTACACAGCCTCTCTCCTCTCTACACAGCCTCTCTCCTCTCTACACACCCTCTCTCCTCTCTATACAGCCTCTCTCCCCTCTACACAACTTCTCTCCGCTCTACAGAAATTCTCACCCCTCGACAGACCCTCTCTCCTCTCTGCACAACATCGTTCCTCTCTACACACCCTCTCTACACAACATTGCTCCTCACTACACATCCTCACTCCCCTCTACACACACTCTCTCCTCTCTACACACACTCTCTCCTGAATACACAACCTCTCTCCTCTCTACACACCCTCCCTCCTCTTTACACAACACCTCTCCTCTCTACACAACCTCTCTCCTCTCTACGCAACCTCTCTCCACTCGACGCAGCATTGCTCCTCTCTGCACACCCCTCTCCCCTCTACACACTCTCTCTCCTCTCTACACAACATTGCTCCTCTCTGAAACACATCATCGCTCCCATCTACACATCATCGCTCCGACAACTTACACTCTCTCCTTTCAAAACAGCCTCTCTCCTCTCTACACAACCTCTCTCCTCTCTACACAGACTCTCTGCTCTCTACACACCTTCGCTCCTCTCTTCTCACCCACTCTGCACTCTACACACCCTCTCTCCTCTCTACACAACATCGCTCCACTCTACACAACCTCACTCCTCTCTACACAATCTCTCTCCCCTCTACACAACCGCTCTCCTCTCTACATATTCTCCCTCATCTCTACACACCCTCTCTCCCCTTTACACAGCCTCTATCCGCTCTACACAGCCTCTCTCTGCTCTACACAGCCTCTCTCCCCTCTACACAGCCTCTCTCCTCTCTACACAACATCACTGCTTTCCACACTCTCTCTCACCCCTCTACACATCCTCGCTGCTCTCTACACAACCTGTCTCCTCTCTACACAACCTCTTTCCTCTCTACACACCCTCTCTCCACTCTACACAGCCTCTCTCAAATCTACAAAGGCTCTCTCCCCTCTACACACCCTCTCTCCCCACTACACAGCCTCTCTCCCCTCTACGCAACCTCTCTCCCCTCTACGCAACCTCTCTCCCCTCTATGCAACCTCTCACCTCTCAACGCAGTCTCTCTCCTCTCTACACTTCCTCTCTCCCCTCTACACAGCCTCTATCCTCTCTACACAAACTCTCCGCGCTCTACACAACCTCTCTCCTCTCCACACAAGCTCTCTCCCCTCTACACAATCCCTCTCCCCTCTACACATCGCTCCTCTCTACACATTCTCTCCTCTCTACACAACCTCTCTCCACTCTACACACCCTCTCTCCACTCTACACACCCTCTCTCCCCTCTACGCAACCTCTCTCCTCTCAACGCAGTCTCTCTCCTCTCTACACATCCTCTCTCCCCTCTACACAGCCTCTGTCCCCTCTACACAGCCTCTCACTTCTCTACACAGCCTCTCTCCTCTCTACCCAGCCTCTCTCCCCTCTACCCAGCCTCTCTCCTCTCTACACAACCTCTCTCCCCTCTACACAGCCTCTCTCCTCGCTCCACAACCTCTCACCTCTCTACGCAACCTCTCTGCACTCGACGCAACATTGCTCCTCTCTGCACACCCTTTCTCCCCTCTACACACTCTCTCTCCTCTCTACACAACATTGCTCCTCTCTAAAACACATCATCGCTCCCATCTACACATCATCGCTCCGACTACTCACACTCTCTCCTCTCAAAACAGCCTCTCTCCTCTCTACGCAACCTCTCTCCTCTCTACACAGACTGTCTGCTCTCTACACACCTTCGCTCCTCTCTTCTCACCCTCTCTGCACTCTACACACCCTCTCGCCTCTCTACACAACATCGCTCCTCTCTACACAACCCCACTCCTCTCTACACAATCTCTCTCCCCTCTACACAACCGCTCTCCTCTCTACATATTCTCCCTCATCTCTACACACCCTCTCTCCCCTTTACACAGCCTCTCTCCCCTCTACACAGCACCTCTCCTCTCCACACAAGCTCTCTCCCCTCTACACAATATCTCTCCCCTCCACACATCGCTCCTCTCTACACACTCTCTCTCCTCTCTACACAACCTCTCTCCTAACTACACAGCCTCTGTCCCCTCTACACAGCCTCTCTCCTCTCTACACAACCTCTCTCCTCTCTACAAAGCCTCTCTCCTCTCTACACAGCCTCTCACCACTCGACACACCCTCTCTCCCCTCTACACAACATCGCTCCTCTCTGCACAGCCTCTCTCCTCTCTACACACACTCTCTCCTCTCTACACATCCTCGCTCCCCTCTACACACCCACTTTCCTGTCTACACAACCTCACATCTCTCTACACAATCTCTCTCCCCTCTACGCAACCTCTCTCCTCTCTACACTATCTCGATCCTCTCTAAACAGCCTCTCTCTCCTCTACAGAACATCGCTCCACTCTACACAGCCTCCCTCCCCTTAACACAATCTCACTCCCCTCTACACAACATTGCTCCTCTCTACACAATCTGTCTCCTCTCTACACAGCCTCTGTCACCTCTACACAGCTTCTCTCCTGTCTACACATCCCCACTAATCTCTACACACCCTCTGTCCCCTCGACACAACATCACTCCTCTCTACACAGCCTCACTCCCCTCTAAACATCCTCGCTCCTCTCTACACACCCTCTCTCCGCTCGACACACCATCTCCCCCCTCTGCACAACATCGCTCCTCTCCACACACCCTCTCTCCTCTCTAAACACCCTCTCTCCTCTCTACACAACCTCACTCCTCTCTACACAATCTCTCTCCCCTCTACACAACCGCTCTCCTCTCTACATATCCTCCCTCATCTCTCCACACCCTCTCTCCCCTTTACACAGCCTCTCTCCACTCTACACAGCCTCTCTCCCCTCTACACAGCCTCTCTCCCCTCTACACAACATCACTGCTTTCCACACGCTCTCTCGCCCCTCTACACATCCTCGCTGCTCTCTACACAACCTGTCTCCTCTCTACACAACCTCTTTCCTCTCTACACAGCCTCTCTCCCCTCTACACAACCTCTCTCCCCTCTACGCAACCTCCCTCCCGTCTACACAGCCTCTCTCCCCTCTACCCTTCCTCACTCCCCACTACACAGCCTCTCTCCCCTCTACGCAACCTCTCTCCTCTCAACGCAGTCTCTCTCCTGTCTACACAGCCTCTCTCCCCTCTACACAGCCTCTCTCCACTCTACACGATCTCTCTCTTCTCTACACAGCCTCTCCCCGCTCTATACAACTTCTCTCCTCTCCACACAAGCTCTCTCCCCTCTACACAATCTCTCTCCCCTCTACACATCGCTCCTCTCTACACACTCTCTCTCCTCTCTACACAACCTCTGTCCCCTCTGCACAGCCTCTGTCCCCTCTCCACAGCCTCTCTCCTCTCTACACAGCCTCTCTCCTCTCTACACAGCCTCTCTCCTCTCTACACAACCTCTCTCCTCTCTACACACCCTCTCTCCCCTCTACACAGACTCTCTCCCCTCTACACAGCCTCTCTCCCCTCTACACACCCTCTCTCCCCACTACACAGCCTCTCTCTCCTCTATAGAGCCTCTCTCCTTTCTACGCAGTCTCCCTCCTCTCTACACAGCCTCTCTCCCCTCTACACAGCCTCTCTTCTCTCTACACAATCTCTCTCTTCTCTACACAGCCTCTCCCCGCTCTACACAACTTCTCTCCTCTCCACACAAGCTCTCTCCCCTCTACACAATCTCTCTCCCCTCTACACATCGCTCCTCTCTACACACTCTCTCTCCTCTCTACACAACCTCTCTCCCCTCTACACAGCCTCTGTCCCCTCTACACAGCCTCTCTCCTCTCTACACAGCCTCGATCCTCTCGGCACAACCTCTCTCCACTCTACACAGCCTCTCTCCCCTCTGCACAGCCTCTCTCCTCTCTACACAACATCACTGTTTTCCACACGCTCTCTCGCCCCTCTACACATCCTCGCTGCTCTCTAAACAACCTGTCTCCTCTCTACACAACCTCTCTCCCCTCTACACAGCCTCTCTCCCCTCTACACAGCCTCACTCCACTCTACACACCCTCTCTCCCCAGTACACAGCCTCTCTCCACTCTACACAGCCTCTCTCCACTCTACACAGCCTCTCTCCCCTCTACAGAGCCTCTCTCCCCTCTACACAGCCTCTCTCCTCTCTACACAACATCACTGCTTTCCACACAACCTTTCTCCTCTCTACACAAATTCTCTCTTCTCTACACACCTTCTCTCCACTCTACACAGCCTCTCGCAACTCTACAAAGGCTCTCTCCCCTCTACACACCCTCTCTCCCCACTACGCAGCCTCTCTCCCCTCTACGCAACCTCTCTCCCCTCTACGCAACCTCTCTCCCCTCTACGCAACCTCTCTCCCCTCTACGCAACCTCTGTCCTCTCAACGCAGTCTCTCTCCTCTCTACACAGCCTCTCTCCCCTCTACACAGCCTCTCTCCTCTCCACACAATCTCTCTCTTCTCTACACAGCCTCTCCCCGCTCTACACAACTTCTCTCCTCTCCACACAAGCTCTCTCCCCTCTACAATCTCTCTCCCCTCTACACGTCTCTCCTCTCTACACACTCTCTCCCCTCTCTACAGCCTCTGTCCCCTCTACACAGCCTCTCTCCCCTCTACACAGCCTCTCTCCTCTCTACACAGCCTCTCTCCTCTCTACACAACTTCTCTCCTCTCTACACACCCTCTCTCCTCTCTACACACCCTCTCTCCCCTCTACACAGCCTCTCTCCTCTCTACCCAGCCTCTCTCCTCTCTACACCACCTCTCTGCTCTCTACACATCCTCTCTCCCCTCTACACAGCCTCTCTCCTCGCTCCACAACCTCTCTCCTCTCTACGCAACCTCTCTCCACTCGACGCAACATTGCTCCTCTCTGCACACCCTCTCTCCCCTCTACACACTCTCTCTCCTCTCTACACAACATTGCTCCTCTCTAAAACACATCATCGCTCCCATCTACACATCATCGCTCCGACTACTCACACTCTCTCCTCTCAAAACAGCCTCTCTCCTCTCTACACAACCTCTCTCCTCTCTACACAGACTCTCTGCTCTCTACACATCTTCGCTCCTCTCTTCTCACCCTCTCTGCACTCTACACACCCTCTCACCTCTCTACACAACATCGCTCCTCTCTACACAACCTCACTCCTCTCTACACAATCTCTCTCCCCTCTACACAACCGCTCTCCGCTCGACACACCATCTTCCCCCTCTACACAACATCGCTCCTCTCTACACACCCTCTCTCCTCTCTACACATCCTCGCTCCTCTCTAAACACCCTCTCTCCTCTCTACACAACCTCACACCTCTCTACACAGCCTCTCTCCTCTCTACACAGCCTCTCTCCCCTCTACACAACTTCTCTCCGCTCTACACAAATTCTCACCCCTCGACAGACCCTCTCTCCTCTCTGCACAACATCGTTCCTCTCAACACACCCTCTCTACACAACATTGCTCCTCACTACACATCCTCACTCCCCTCTACACACACTCTCTCCTCTCTACACAACCTCTCTCCTCTCTACACACCCTCTCTCCTCTCTACACAACCCCTCTCCTCTCTGCACACCCTCTCTCCCCTCTACACACTCTCTCTCCTCTCTACACAACATTGCTCCTCTCTAAAACTCATCATCGCTCCCATCTACACATCATCGCTCCGACTACTTATACTCTCTCCTTTCAAAACAGCCACTCTCCTCTCTACACAACCTATCTCCTCTCTACACAGACTCTCTGCTCTCTACACACCTTCGCTCCTCTCTTCTCACCCTCTCTGCACTCTACACACCCTCTCTTCTCTCCACACAACATCGCTCCTCTCTACACAGCCTCACTCCTCTCTACACAATCTTTCTCCCCTCAACACAACCGCTCTCCTCTCTACATATTCTCCCTCATCTCTACACACCCTCTCTCCCCTTTACACAGCCTCCCTCCACTCTACACAGCCTCTCTCCCCTCTAAACAGCCTCTCTCCTCTGCACAACATCACTGCTTTCCGCACGCTCTCTGGCACCTCTACACATATTCGCTGCTCTCTACACAACCTGTATCCTCTCTACACAACCTCTTTCCTCTCTACACAACCTTTCTCCTCTCTACACAAATTCTCTCTTCTCTACACACCCTCTCTCCACTGTACACAGCCTCTCTCAACTCTACAAAGGCTCTCTCCCCTCCACACACCCTCTCTCCCCACTACGCAGCCTCTCTCCCCTCTACGCAACCTCTCTCCACTCTACGCAACCTCTCTCCTCTCAACGCAGTCTCTCTCCTCTCTACACATCCTCTCTCCCCTCTACACAGCCTCTATCCTCTCTACACAATCTCTCTCTTCTCTACACAGACTCTCCGCGCTCTACACAACTTCTTTCCTCTCCACACAATCTCTCTCCCCTCTACACATCGCTCCTCTCTACACATTCTCTCCTCTCTACGCAACCTCTCTCCCCTCTACACAGCCTCTGTCCCCTCTACACAGCCTCTGTCCCCTCGACACAGCCTCTCTACTCTCTACCCAGCCTCTCTCCTCTCTACACAACCTCTCTCCTCTCTACACACCCTCTCTCCCCTCTACACAGCCTCTCTCCTCTCTACCCAGCCTCTCTCCTCTCTACACCACCTCTCTGCTCTCTACACACCCTCTCTCCCCTCTACACAGCCTCTCTCCTCGCTCCACAACCTCTCTCCTCTCTACGCAACCTCTCTCCACTCGACGCAACATTGCTCCTCTCTGCACACCCTCTCTCCCCTCTACACACTCTCTCTCCTCTCTACACAACATTGCTCCTCTCTAAAACACATCATCGCTCCATCTACACATCATCGCTCCGACTACTCACACTCTCTCCTCTCAAAACAGCCTCTCTCCTCTCTACACAACCTCTCTCCTCTCTACACAGACTCTCTGCTCTCTACACATCTTCGCTCCTCGCTTCTCACCCTCTCTGCACTCTACACACCCTCTCACCTCTCTACACAACATCGCTCCTCTCTGCACAACCTCACTCCTCTCTACACAATCGCTCTCCCCTCTACACAACCGCTCTCCGCTCGACACACCATCTCCCCCCTCTACACAACATCGCTCCTCTCTACACACCCTCTCTCCTCTCTACACGTCCTCGCTCCTCTCTAAACACCCTCTCTCCTCTCTACACAACCTCACACCTCTCTACACAATCTCTCTCCCCTCTACACAACCGGTCTCCTCTCTACATATCCTCCCTCATCTCTACACACCCTCTAGCCCCTTTACACAGCCTCTCTCCACTCTACACAGCCTCTCTCCTCTCTACACAACATCACTGCTTTCCACACGCTCTCTCACCCCTCTACACATCCTCGCTGCTCTCTACACAACCTGTCTCCTCTCTACACAACCTCTTTCCTCTCGACACAGCCTCTCTCCCCACGACACAGCCTCTCTCCCCTCTACGCAACCCCTCTCTACGCAACCTCTCTCCTCTCAACGCAGTCTCTCTCCTCTCTACACAGCCTCTCTCCCCTCTACACAGCCTCTCTCCTCTCTACACAGCCTCTCTCCTCTCTACACAGCCTCTGTCCCCTCTTCACAGCCTCTGTCCCCTCTACACAGCCTCTCTCCTCTCTACACACCCTCTCTCCCCTCTACACAGACTCTCTCCCCTCTACACAGCCTCTCTCCCCACTACACAGCCTCTCTCTCCTCTACGGAGCCTCTCTCCTTTCTACGCAGTCTCCCTCCTCTCTACGCACCCTCGCTCCTCTCTACACAACCACTCTCCCCCTACACACCCTCCCTCCTCTCTACACACCCTCTCTCCCCTCTACACAAACTCCCTCCCCGCTACAAGCCCTCTCTCCCCTCTACAAACCCTCTCTCCCCTCTACACAGCCTCTCTCCTCTCTACACAGCCTCTCTCCTCTCTACACAGCCTCTCTCCCCTCTACACAACTTCTCTCCGCTCTACACAAATTCTCACCCCTCGACAGACCCTCTCTCCTCTCTGCACAACATCGTTCCTCTCTACACACCCTCTCTATACAACGTTGCTCCTCATTACACATCCTCACTCCCCTCTACACACACTCTCTCCTCAACACACACTCTCTCCTGAATACACAACCTCGCTCCTCTCTACACACCCTCTCTCCTCTTTACACAACACCTCTCCTCTCTACACAACCTCTCTCCTCTCTACGCAACCTCTCTCCACTCGACGCAGCATTGCTCCTCTCTGCACACCCTCTCTCCCCTCTACACACTCTCTCTCCTCTCTACACAACATTGCTCCTCTCTAAAACACATCATCGCTCCATGTACACATCATCGCTCCGACTACTTACACTCTCTCCTTTCAAAACAGCCTCTCGCCTCTCTATACAACCTCTCTCCTCTCTACACAGCCTCTCTCCTCTCTACACAACATCACTGCTTTCTACACAACCTCTCTCCTCTCTACACAGTCTCCCTCCTCTCTACGCACCCTCGCTCCTCTCTACACAACCACTCTCCCCCTACACACCCTCCCTCCTCTCTACACACCCTCTCTCCCCTCTACACAACCTCTCTCCCCGCTACAAGCCCTCTCTCCCCTCTACAAACCCTCTCTCCCCTCTACACAGCCTCTCTCCTTTCAAAACAGCCTCTCTCCTCTCTACACAACCTCTCTCCTCTCTACACAGACTCTCTGCTCTCTACACACCTTCGCTCCTCTCTTCTCACCCTCTCTGCACTCTACACACCCTCTCTCCTCTCTACACAACATCGCTCCACTCTACACAAACTCACTCCTCTCTACATATTCTCCCTCCTCTCTACACAGCCTCTCTCCCCTTTACACAGCCTCTCTCCCCTCTACACAGCCTCTCTTCTCTATACACAATCTCTCTCTTCTCTACACAGCCTCTCCCCGCTCTACACAACTTCTCTCCTCTCCACACAAGCTCTCTCCCTCTACACAATCTCTCTCCCCTCTACACATCGCTCCTCTCTACACACTCTCTCTCCTCTCTACACAACCTCTCTCCCCTCTACACAGCCTCTCTCCTCTCTACACAGCCTCGATCCTCTCTGCACAACCTCTCTCCACTCTACACAGCCTCTCTCCCCTATACACAGCCTCTCTCCTCTCTACACAACATCACTGTTTTCCACACGCTCTCTCGCCCCTCTACACATCCTCGCTGCTCTCTAAACAACCTGTCCCCTCTCTACACAACCTCTCTCCCCTCTACACAGCCTCTCTCCCCTCTACACAGCCTCACTCCACTCTACACACCCTCTCTCCCCAGTACACAGCCTCTCTCCCCTCTAGGCAACCTCTCTCCCCTCTACTCAACCTCTCCTCTCAACGCAGTCTCTCTCCTCTCTACACAGCCTCTCTCCTCTCTACACAACATCACTGCTTTCTACACAACCTCTCTCCTCTCTACAGTCTCCCTCCTCTCTACGCACCCTCGCTCCTCTCTACACAACCACTCTCCCCCTACACACCCTCCCTCCTCTCTACACACCCTCTCTCCCCTCTACACAACCTCTCTCCCCGCTACAAGCCCTCTCTCCCCTCTACAAACCCTCTCTCCCCTCTACACAGCCTCTCTCCTCTCTACACAGCCTCTCTCCCCTCTACACAACTTCTCTCCGCTCTACACAAATTCTCACCCCTCGACAGACCCTCTCTCCTCTCTGCACAACATCGTTCCTCTCTACACACCCTCTCTACACAACATTGCTCCTCACTACACATCCTCACTCCCCTCTACACACACTCTCTCCTCTCTACACACACTCTCTCCTCTCTACACAACCTCTCTCCTCTCTACACAACCCGTCTCCTCTCTACACAACCTCTCTCCTCTCTACGCAACATCTCTCCACTCGACGCAACATTGCTCCTCTCTGCACACCCTCTCTCCCCTCTACACACTCTCTCTCCTCTCTACACAACATTGCTCCTCTCTAAAACACATCATCGCTCCCATGTACACATCATCGCTCCGACTACTTACACTCTCTCCTTTCAAAACAGCCTCTCGCCTCTCTATACAACCTCTCTCCTCTCTACACAGCCTCTCTCCTCTCTACACAACATCACTGCTTTCTACACAACCTCTCTCCTCTCTACACAGTCTCCCTCCTCTCTACGCACCCTCGCTCCTCTCTACACAACCACTCTCCCCCTACACACCCTCCCTCCTCTCTACACACCCTCTCTCCCCTCTACACAACCTCTCTCCCCGCTACAAGCCCTCTCTCCCCTCTACAAACCCTCTCTCCCCTCTACACAGCCTCTCTCCTCTCTACACAGCTCTCTCTCCTCTACACAACTTCTCTCCGCTCTACACAAATTCTCACCCCTCGACAGACCCTCTCTCCTCTCTGCACAACATCGTTCCTCTCTACACACCCTCTCTACACAACATTGCTCCTCACTACACATCCTCACTCCCCTCTACACACACTCTCTCCTCTCTACACACACTCTCTCCTCTCTACACAACCTCTCTCCTCTCTACACAACCCGTCTCCTCTCTACACAACCTCTCTCCTCTCTACGCAACATCTCTCCACTCGACGCAACATTGCTCCTCTCTGCACACCCTCTCTCCCCTCTACACACTCTCTCTCCTCTCTACACAACATTGCTCCTCTCTAAAACACATCATCGCTCCCATGTACACATCATCGCTCCGACTACTTACACTCTCTCCTTTCAAAACAGCCTCTCGCCTCTCTATACAACCTCTCTCCTCTCTACACAGACTCTCTCCTCTCTACACAACATCGCTCCTCTCTACACAACCTCACTCCTCTCTACACAATCTCTCTCCCCTCTACACACCCGCTCTCCTCTCTACATATCCTCCCTCATCTCTACACACCCTCTCTCCCCTTTACACAGCCGCTCTCCACTCTACACAGCCTCTCTCCACTCTACACAGCCTCTCTCCCCTCTACAGAGCCTCTCTCCCCTCTACACAGCCTCTCTCCTCTCTACACAACATCACTGCTTTCCACACAACCTTTCTCCTCTCTACACAAATTCTCTCTTCTCTACACACCTTCTCTCCACTCTACACAGCCTCTCGCAACTCTACAAAGGCTCTCTCCCCTCTACACACCCTCTCTCCCCC